>NW_014575350.1:0-248138 GCF_000527765.1 Bipolaris victoriae FI3 | reverse complement strand
CATTGCCATCCCACCTCCGTCTTTCCCGGCAGTATGGTGGAGCAGAAGTGTAGACACCGTGAGGTTGCGAGCGCGTGGAACGCTGGTCAAGCTCGCCGCAGCCAGGAAACTCTGCGTTGATCACAACCTTGCATTGCAGCCTAGGACCCATCAACGCCGTTGGCAAAGTCACCTTGGTAAATAGACATGTTAAGTGTAAAGTAGTGGCTGCCCTTTCCATAGTGTTGAGTACCTGAATCTTTAAACGAGAAGCACTTCTGAAATTGGTGTTCCCAATCACTCTAGTATTTCATTAGTCTCATGGCCGTTTGCAATGCCAGCTCGATCTATATTTTTTTCTTATCATCTATGCCGTTCAAGTCTTCAAGAAGTCCTTGATGAACGGGTTGTCTAAAAATCTTTTAGCTGGCAGTAGAGCAAGAAATTGGTGGAGATTATTGGATGCCGGGACCCAGTTACCGGTACCATTTCCATCTCGCGAAGCCCTCACAACATGGCGGCTAGAATGGAAATTAGCAAGCATAATGAGTCTTAGCAAGAAAGGTTAGTAAGTAGACTGTCTTTATTCCCCTAATATGGATGATACTTAACAGCTGCTGCTGCTCAAGGTACCTGAGCAACAATTCCACGCTTCTATTAAGAGCTATGTAGGGAATACTAATCAAAACAGCGATATGTCTGACAGTGCTTTATCACCTGGCCAGACCAACGGGATTCAGCCAAAACTTGTTTTCAACCAAGGGTCGTCGTTTCAGCTTGGTGCTCCTGACCAGATGCGGCCCACAACAAACACTGAAGCAGAGATTGGAATGAAGGTACTCGACTTTCAAAACACTGGTTTCGAGCTTGAGCAACGTGTATCTCCTGTATCACGCATGGAATTCTATTCTGATTCGGCATCTCCAGAAGTGCTTCTAAAAATCTTAACCCCCAGGAAACGCTTCACGATGGCTCCACGGACATGCACCCCCTAAGTTCCTATTCAATGGACAACAGCGTAGTTTCCTCATCTGACAATGCTGATATTGAGGTAAGTTTCTTTACTTTTGTTCGTTATGCCTTCACTAACCTTATAAAAGCTTAGCAGTTTGGATCTTGGCTTTAACTCGTCTTCCAGCTTGGACTTGATAGGTTCCCGGGTCATAGCCAGTTCTTTGGTACTGAAGGTGGTCATATCCATGGCTACTTTCAGTGATATTTGTTTTACTAGAGCAAAAGAAGTACAACCACATATCCAGACGTTATAGTGCTTGCAATCATTTTGCTCAACGCTTTCGTATTTGTCTTTAACCATAGTGCCGCTGGTAATCAACTCAATGTTGTCTTGTTCAATCTGACTAATTTGAATGTTAGAGCGCCTAGGATTCTGCGCTACAGCTTCTGTCGGAATGGTTTTAGCTCTCAATAATGCTGAATCCGTATTCGGAGGAGGGGTTCACTTTGTTTAGGAGTTATCTAGAGATATTATAGGTCTAGAACTCATATCTGCTAATCTAATAGGAATTAGAGACGCGTAGACAACAACCGAGTGCTAGGGGGAGACTGAAAGTGTTGCAGTCGCAACATACGAGATAAAGCGCCTCTATAAACCTAGAAGTACATCGTTCATATAGAAGGATCATTGTCTACATATGCTAGCGGGCGGATGCAAATAGTGATCGTGAGAAAAATGGTAAACTTCTGGGGACAGATGGCTCCTGTTTACAGGAGTAAAGTGGGGTGGCGCGGACACCTTCATGTTCCGCGTTGCGTCTGCTATCTGCTAAGCTTGCTAAGTGGGCATAGCTACAAAAGTTGCGGCTGGAATCGAGTAAGATTGATTGATTGATTGATTGAATGAGTGAATGAATACCAAAGCTTGCTTGTGCGCCACCCTACAAACTGATATCTTTTGGTCAATTGACCTTGCACCTCGCACTTGCACTCCCACAATCGCTTGCTTTTCCATAATCACAACAATTGCCATTTGGAGCACACTCAAAAATATGAGTCGAAACTCGCTTCGTAGTAACAACATAGGCGTTGTTGTCGGACCAAACACAATTACCGCAGACAGTAAGTTGCTTCCCACGACTGTTGCATTTGCACCCGTTGTATGAACATGCTCTTTTGCCTAAAGGAAAAGGCTCGGTAGCCAGCTCAACGGATAGAGGCTCAGCGATTGGCTCGACAGATAGAGATTCGGTATCCCGTTTCACAGCTACGGGCTCGGCTGCTACCGCTAGAACAAGAAGAGCAAATGAGATGGAGAATTGCATGATGGGTAGTAAGATTCTAACACAATATTAGTTGATCGGTCTTGCAGAAGTGCCATTGAGGGGAGTATGTATACTCTCTTTTGGGGAAAAAGGATAAACTTTCAGATTCAGGATGGTGGACAACGCTGAAGAAAGGATCTGTCTTTCTTCTCTAAAGCCTGGTTGTCATGCCTTATTTATCTCAATTGTTACTGTTTCCTTAGTCTACAAGGCTCATATAGTGTATTAGCAGGCCATTGGACAATATATGGGAGGGGCTAATATCTACCTGCCATTTTCGTTAGCTTCCTTTACCGGGACCCACTCACTATCACAACGAGAATATTGCTGCATTACTAGATGCCTTGATATATTAATTTGTTTTCGCTTTGCTCGCATTGCTCGCATTGCTCGCATTCCCCGCTCTATGGTGTAACTTCGTTGCAGTTTTAGCTACATGTTACAATCGGTCCCAGAGAGGGTTTCGGGCGAGGAAGAAACGCGATTTGATTGGCTCTAAGAAGCTCAACGCTGATTGGCATGCTAAGTGAGATGTTAGAAATCTCTATTTTCGAATAGTGCCAATCACGTAACGAACACCAAAATCTCAGCTATATAACGAGCCAAAAACAAGCTCATAGATTAGCTTATAGATTAGCTTAGAAACGAGCTAGAATATGAGCCAGAATATAAGCCAGAATATAAGTCAGAATATAAGCTAGAATATAAGCCAGGATATAAGCTCAAGCTGCACCCCCTTCAGCACCGCCAGCCGGGCTGTCAAACTACTGATTTTATAAGAGTACAATCATTGCAGATGGGCCCAATCGTAGCGAGATATCCTCAGAACGCTGCCATTGGCTGATACGCAGCCTAGGAAGTGTAAAGCGCTTTATTTTAGGTCAAACATCGTCATCCGTAATTATTCGGGTAAGACGGTGCAGGTAGTACGGCTGGTCATATTCGTCCCCAAAATGAGGTTTTGTCGCGAACGTTAGACTAAGAAAGTAGGTACGTAGTTACGCTAGTGGAAACTGACATGTTTCATAGTAGGCGAGCTGGCGAGCCCGCCACTGCCGGCAAGAAAATGCGACCCATCCGCCTTCCACCGCGATGCATGAACACGCTGGATCTAGATTTATCTTCTTGTAAAGCTAGACCTATCCTTGCTATCAATGAACTAAAAATCATGCGACATTGAGTGAGCGACACGCTGCAACATCGTATAGAGTTCCTCGAAGCACTGTTCAAACTAGATGCGCTAGAACTACTTCGTGGCGCGACTGAAGAATCAGCCATTGTGCGGCACATACTTGATCTAGATTTAAGAGGGGTTCCGCCCCTAAACGCCACATTTCCATACTAGGACGGTAGGTGGGGTTCCTGAAGCTGAAGAGACGCAGCTTTACGAACCTATAACAAGTGGGGTTGGCCACGATACCTGTCAGTGGTGGGTAAGATGTGATCGGGTGCATTAGCCTACAGCAATAATTTGATGGCGCTTTGCAGCTGCAGAACAATGGAGGGACTAGGCGCAAACTATCTCTGAAGGTTGGTTGTGTTGCTTTCTTCTATTGGTATGAGATTGGTGTGAGGGAGAGGTTGGTGGACGTTGTGCTATGCATTTGGCTTTCACCTGCAGCCTAAAGTCGCGGAGCTGAAAACATATTCCTGCATCTCCGCATCGTTTTCAGTCGTCTCTGAACTTGGGACCTGATGATACATGTTATGGGCAACAGGCTGTTCTAGGCCTTCTATGGTTGTGAACAAGGTAGAAGCTGGGCGCTCTGGTTGACTCAGTAACAGCCTCGAAAACACAAAGGCCGATGATGCAGTTGCGGCCCGTGATGCGCTAACTGCGAACCACAACAGTACCCAGCTCGAAACAGTCGCCGCTTTCGCGCCGTTTTTGGTTGTGCCTTGGTCTGGCTTCCGTACTTAGATCCTCTTCTAGCTCCAAAAGTGGTGCAGTTGTGCCCCCTGTTCCTCGCTACTGCGTTGGGATCCGATCCGACCCGACCCGCTAGCTACCGTGTCCGTGCCCGCCAACATAAAAGTGCCCAACATACTGGATTGCACTTAAACATTTAAGCGATGCATTCCTACGTAAAAGACCTACTCATTGCCAAAGCCTTGTGCAATGGTCCTTGGTAAATGAACTTGTTTATGAACTTGCATTAACCATCTTGGAGGATAGGGAGTACGGCCAATAGAGTTTATCCCAGGTGATTAGATTGATGGACCCCTATCTAGGAGCTCAGTAGCAGTATTTATCTAATATCTACGAGGATAATTTAATCCTGCCCGTAGCTTCTTGCCCGAACTCGTGCTAGAACGGAGCTCATTCCTGGAGCTCTAGTCATGTGACGCTCGACCCATGCCTTGTACCTTCACCCAAACCCTAAGCTTCAAGAACTAGGGAACCCCATCTGCGGCAACTATAAAATGACTTAGTATTCTTGAATGAAAAAGATGTATCTTGAGCCAACTCACGTCCAGTTACTCGATCTCCTCTCCGTCTGGGATTATCGAGGTTATAGCTCCGATGTTGGTAATTTTGTTCCATGCGAAACCATAACGATTGAACGCATCTTCGCTCTTAATCCATCTCTTTTTGCCCTGGTCGATCAAATAGACGGGATCATCAAACCCTTTGGCCAATGGAGTCGGGAAATCCAGTACGGGGCCCTTGGGGAAATTGTCAACCAGTGCTTGTTGCACGGTTGAGAATTTCCATTCCCCGTCACCAAATAGAGCTTTGTAGATATCAGGGGTGGCAATGTGTCGCAACTTTCCGTTGAGTACAAGGTAAACAGGGTCTTGTTCATCACCCTTAATGCGCTGTCCTTCGAACTTCTTGGCCATTGTTGATGTTGTAGAGAGTTGGAGTGTTCAAATGATGATAGTTATGATAGGCAGAGGATAGTGAGAAGATAATGGAATGCAGGTTGAGATGTCTGTGGATTCATTGAGCTGACGGGAAGATACTTATACTTTAACAGAAACCACCAAAAGTGGTCTAAGCCAAGCGGGATCATGATGAGCCGAGCCCTCCAGCAAGGCAAATGCATAGTGCACATTGTAGTCTACTGTAAGTTATCACGTTCTGTATGCAAGTAAAGGACCACTTAAGTAATGTGGCTGGCTGAAAACATTGTTCTGTTCGTACAAAGTAGTCGAGGCGGGCTGAAAACATGTCGTTCGTTCCGTACGCTACGGCTGAGGCTGGCTTAAGTAGTGGCTTAGCACATAAACGAAGGCTTGCATATGACAGCCAATTCCAGCCGTCTAGCGTAGGGTTACCGCGCCGTGCTTGTTATGCTGCAGTACCTACCACTAATATACTTGGATAAACATACATAGGCCATCTAGACCTCATAGCCACCTCATCTGTAATCATAGTAGCTTCGCCCAAGCTGAATGACTGTACGTGTCACTCCGTAGCTCGCGAACAATGCGCGGGACCCGGCACACGCGCAACGCTGGTGGGCCTCGACCGCGTAGGGTACGTCGTCATCCCCACCTTACCAACTCTGCGCACAATGTAGCACTAACAGACCAATCGGCCATTCAACTATTAGTTTCTATCCCCAGGCCGCAAGTCACCACTAAGACAGCATCAGAAAGACTAAAATATCCAGTCCTAAGGTCAAATCTCAAAGGTTAATTAGTCTTATACACGTGGTAAATGAACCTTAGATATTAGTTATCTAGGGTCGAGCTCATCTCTTACAGTCTGGGCATAGTTGGCAGGTGTAGCACGGTGACCTAAATACGACCCTGTATGGGCTTCGATGTTACTGCTTGCTTCATGTTTGTTAGGTGTCAACTTACAGGTGGGTACTTGAGTCATGACTATGGAGACAAGTGCTGGAAAATGCTATTGTATGTTACAAGCCATACAGTAGATCTTTCTTGCAGTGTATCTAATCACAGCTCTCTGAACATGAGGCCGGCGCTAGTCTTGTGGTGGCTGAGTTACTGCCCGCGGACGCAAGATTGCATCATTGCTTCCGAAGGAAGCATTCTAGCCCAAACAGTAACATCTAGGAAGTTAGAATCGCACCCTCAAATTAGCTAAATAAAACCTGCTCTTGTCAGTTAAGACGTTCGAAGCACTCCTACGTAAGCAGTATTTGGATCATACAAGAATTGAAATCTAAACATGTTCCTTAGGGAACAAAGACGCCCCTGCTTGTGTGCGCAAACGCTAACCTCTGCGATAAGGTACTAGGTAGAGTGCCTCTGCGCGACGCGAGCCAGGTCGCTACTCGAGCCATCTGGCGATTGTTAGTACTGGCAAAAGATGAGGCTGTAGAGCCGTGAAATATATGTTACATGTAAATATTGCCAGGAATGACACATTTGACTCGTTCCTATTCTCCGTCTCCAAAAATGTCGGTCCAGCTAAACCCCCCTCCATCTCCCCCGCCAGCATCACCACCACTTTGACCGCCCTGGCTACCCCAGAAGTCTTGATCCTGGCCTCTAGATCCAAACCCAGGATCTTGAGTTTCACCCCATACATCTTCGCCAACTTGGCTTGTACCAGACTGTTGATTTGGGTCTGGTTGATATGGATCAGTAGCCTGTGGTGAAGCATCATCTCCTCGTTGCTGTGCAGCTTCTCTGCCTCTTTGCATAGCCTCATAGCCTGCCATTGTGGCAGCACCAGTCGCAGCGCCTTCTCCCACACCTAGACCTCGGGCTACAGCACCGACTTCACTGGCGATACCAGTTTCGCTAGCTGCCCCAACGACCCCAGCTCCAGCGGCGCCTGCTTCTCCTGCTGCAGCGCCCCCGGCAGCTGCACCGCCAGCAGCTTCACCACCCCCGCCAACCCAGGGCATCCACATTGGCCACATGCCTCCTGAGCCGCTATGCCGGCTGAAGTAGTCGAAATCGATGCTGACTGCTGTAGCAAGCATGACTGCTCGTTGATCGAGTGTCATACCTGGGTGCTGATCCAGTGGTGGCCTGCTTTGTTCCCCCGTTTTCGAGATAAGATGTGCGGGTTCGTTTGCCAGCCCAGCAGCATCCATTCTCAATGCGTACACTCCAGTATCCGTGAAGATTTCCCGAGCGAAGCCACCAAAGTTACGATTGACGGAGCCTGCCAATCGGCCATCCTCGGTCATCAAACTAAAGTCCCAAGATAGAAACGGTTCATCGACCCGTGCAAACTGGAGCATGCCGACTTCTCGCGTGTCATTCTCCACCACTGCGATTTCTTTTGAATTCGAGATGGGCAGGTCGCCAGATATTAGCTGCGGTGTCCCATGTGCAGCCGGATCCTCATCTAGACTCCTTGCCACAAACAAATTATACTTCCTCCTCAGCGGTGCCCATTCTTGCTCCGCAGCCCCTATAATCCTCATATCCTGCAACGCTAAGCCCGAAACACTTGCGCTCGTTTGATTCACAATGCTCGGCGCACTCGTACCTTGTAGGCTATTCGAGCTAGTATACGCCGCAGCGCCGTCGCGTCCTATAGCATCGTACACGCGTATCCTCGAACTGATCCAGCTGAACGGCCGGTGAAATCGGAGTATCTCCTTCTCGTCACGATCGAAGACGTGCGTTGTGAAGCTCCGGTGGGTTTTGAACATTTGCCTTGCGACAGCGTTGCCGATGCCGTGATCCTGCTCCGCCAGGTATCCGATGTGGTTGCCGTGTGGATCCATGATTACGTAGCGGTTCGCCTGCTCGAATCCCATAAGTACGTTCATCATTTCGAGCTGGCGTTGCACGATGAGTGAGGAGTTGTCGAGGAGACGCATGGCAGGGTGGTTTTGCTTGAGGACTGCATGCGGATCTTCTGGCATGTAGACTGGCGTGATGAGATTGTTCTCAGAGTCTGGTGTCGTGGCGAGGGCATTTGAGACTGCGTCAACTTTTGAGGGATCCTTTGGTGCCTCATTTTCTGGGGTCCTGGTTGAGTAGGCTGAGGTGAGTCGCTGATATAACCAGTTTGGTCCGAGAATGTGGGATTTGATGGCGGATGGTGTGCTTGTTCTATTGAGCGATCGAAGGAGGTGTCGTGATGGTCGGGTGGACCACCTCGCTGCTGGTAGCATTTTGAGGTATTAGTGTTACGTGTCTGAGCACGCAAGTATTTTACAATAAGTGTTGACTAGATCAGGCTGATTTAATGAACGGATGGTGATGCCTGGTCGCTCTTGGGTGGCGTCGCAAAGGTTCCGAGAAGTCGCTCTCCTCTTATTATGTCATAACAACGAAGTTGTTCACCAACTCAGTCTAACAAGCAATTCCAGCAAATTTTTTAGACAGAATCTCGAAGTAAGTGCTCAATTGCTGTGTGATGCTATGCAGATTCAAAAGTATAACCTGATGACTGTCTAGCAATTGAATTGTCGTGAGAGCGGGCCCCGGCCAATCGGAGCGAGGCTTGGCGAAGACTCATCTCTAAACTTTTTGAGCTTTGCTCTTTCTCTCCACACACTCGCCATGACGCTGACAACGCTCATCCACGGCGCCATTACGTGACGTCGCAAAGACTGGGTAAGTCATTGATTCTCCTCCTTCTGCTGCTCGGGGTGCCAAACATTGTGCGACATGCTTATACAGCATTGGTTCTGTGCGCTTGCACCCACAATGTGCGCTTTTGCACCCCGGGACACCCATTTTATGATGACATCTTTTTACTTATACGATCGCTGGCGCTGGCATTCACTTGACTGCGTTAGGCGATCGATGCTGTTTCCGTTACAATAGACTACAACGGTATCTGATATACATATACTCGCTGCGCGTTGAACAAACTCGGTCCATGCATATTCGCTAATCACCGTGTAGTTTCCTCAAACATCAAGCTTCTGTCGCCAGACATGGCCGAAGCTGTTCAGCCTGTGCAAGCTGATGCTGCAGGCAATGCCCATCCAGCTGGCGCGACTGAACAAAATCAAGAGAAGCCAAGCAACGGTGCTTCGAGGAAACCTCGTCCATGTCGACCCAACTACAATGAGATACATGCCAAACCTCTTCCAATAGATGTATATGCGCTACCTGCCTTTGTCCCTCATAACCCAATCTCTCTTGTACGACTGGCCATTAGTCTCCTTTCGCAATCTCTATGGCCACCCAAGTCGCATAACGTTATCCACAAGGCCTACTACTCCGTAGAGACGCAGTCGATCCATGTCACCGATCCGGCTTCAATTCGAGCCCTCTGGGAACAGGGATTTTGGGGCAAAGGCTCGCTTAGCAGAAGTGAACCGCAGTGGCTGGTCGCGGAAAAGCGCCGACGGGGAGCACAGGCATCGAAGACTAGCACAGAAGTTACTCAATCTAGGCGAGAGGAGCGGAGGCAATTCAAATTGGAACGAGCCAAGGCTCAACGTGAAGCTATTGAGCAGCAACTCCGGCAAGAGGGCAAACTGGTACCGGAGGCTACTGTCGATGTGCTTGTAGACGGCGATTCCAAGGACGCCACCACCTCTGACAATGTCAAGGTTCCTGCTATAGATGAGGCCACAAATAATATATTGGCAGAAGAAGAAGCCACCACTAAACTTGAGGAAATCGATATCCCGGACTTGGAACACCTTCAGCTCACGCCTGAGGAAGCTTTCTTTCTGTCCTATGTACTTGGTGCTCTGGATGTGGTCAACGTTGGCGCTACCGAGTCCGATGAGCAGTCTGAACCTTACTCAGCTTGGTACTTGCTCCGACTGTATTGTGCACATGCATCGACTTCCGACGACACGGCGGACAGTGAGAGGACTCTGACACATCTTCATACTGCATACATCATGAGTAAGGCCGCTACGCAAGTCGACTCAGCCCTGTCGTGCGTCCCGTCTATCGCTCCAGACAATCCATTCCTGTTGAAGTACGTCGTCTTCCACCACTTCCGCTCCCTTGGCTGGGTTGTCCGTCCTGGTATCAAGTTCGCTGTTGATTATCTGCTTTACATGCGCGGTCCCGCATTCACCCATGCGGAATTCGCAATCATGATCATCCCGTCATATTCGGCTCCATGCTGGAACGAAAACCCCCGTGGTGAGTCGAGGATTGCGGATCAGCAGCGCAAGGACTGGTGGTGGTTTCACAGGGTCAATCGGGTGCAGACGCAAGTTATGAAGACGCTCATGCTGGTCTACGTTGAAGTCCCGGAACCATGGGATACAAGCGCTACAGAGCTGGGAGGATTCAAGGTTGATATTGGCAGTGTGCTGAAGAAGTACAAGGTTCGAGAATTCGTATTCAAGCGATGGAGCCCAAGCAGGAATAGGGATTGAAGTGGGCAGTTCAAGAAATCGGTACTATATACCAACAACATGATATGATTAGAAGCCGTTGAGGCTCGTACTGTATTCTGGCATCGCCTTCTTCACCTCAAACTGCTTGCTCAAAATAACAAACTGTCCCACAAGAATCATCTGACTCCACTTCGGCCTATCCCCATCATAAATAGCATCATGCAACAAGTCCTTACACTTCTCCCACTCCAAAAAACCCAGCTCCTCCACATTGTCCTTCGTAATCAACCTCTGGAACAATTTATGCACCGGCCCATCCGGCTTATACCTCACCGGTGCCGAAAACGGATGTTTCTTGCGCGTATACAGCTCCGTCGTAATAAACGGCTTCATCGCTTCCTTGAGAATCCACTTTTCGCTAAAAGAGCGGGTAGCAGGTTCATAATGCAATTTCACGGACGGCGGTAGCGCCATTGCGTACTCTGTCAAGCGGTGATCGAGAAACGGCTGGCGGCCCTCCACACTATGTGCCATTTCGCAGCGGTCACCGAGGACGGTGAGGAGACCGTTTGCGAGACTGGTCTTGGTCCAGATGTAGAGGGAGGTGTGGAGGGGATGCCATTTCTCCGCCATGAGCGCGCGGGTGCAGCCGTCGAGGGCGGAGACGGCTGTGAGGCGCTTGTCGCTTGTGCCGAATTCGTGGGGGACCCAGGGTGCGAAGAGGGTGTCGCGGAGGGAGGCGGTTTGCGTGAAGCCGAGGAAAGAGGTGTTGTTTACCTGGGCGCGGACGGCGGCGGAGGTGGAGAGGTCTTTGGGGCCAGAGGTTTCGGAGCCTTCGAGGTTGTTGAAGGTGGCTATCCGGTCGGCTTCTGAGAGGGCAGTGTTTGGCCAGGAGGTATCGGGTTCGCGGACGAAGTCGGTGAGTAGCTCGCGGTAGCCGGCGAAGTGCTCGTCTGAACCTTCGCCAGTCAAGACGACTTTGATGCCTGCGTCGCTGGTTGTCTTGGACAGTAAGAACTTTCCCACTGTGCCTAGATCTGTCACTGCAGCTTCGTTGTGCCAGACTGCAGTTTCGATGTTATCAGCGAAGTTCTCCTCGGTCATCTCGCAGTGGTGCATTTTGACTCCTAGCCACTCGGCTGTTCGGCGTGCGATGGGTTCTTCGTCGTGTTCTTCGCCTATGAACTTGACACTGAAGCAATTTATTCGCTCAGATGCGGGTGCAGTGCCCAGTCGCGCGCCTTCAGTGTCCATCAGGTGCTTGATCATTCCTGCTATTGCACTGGAGTCGATTCCACCACTCAGAAAGACGCCAATTGGTACATCTGCACGGAGACGATCGCGAACAGCGTCTAGAAGTCGCTCCCGAACACCCTCAATCATTTCCTGTTCACTTCGTATTTCCACTTGTCGCTGAAGGTTGTTAGTTGCACTTCCTCTTTAAGTGATATAGATTCACCTTGTCTTTGAATTGGACATCCCAGTATTTATATTGCGAAATGGTGTTGAACGACCTGCACACCAGATAGTGACCAGGTAGTATCTTCGATACACCCTGAAATATTGTTCGTCCATCGCAGAGCCAACCGACGTCTTTGATACTCTGTACATCCCACTCCGGTTTCCATCCAAACGGAAGGAAAGCTTTCATCTCAGAAGCAACCTAAAATTCAATGTAAGTATCAAATGTCTTCCCTCTAATGAAGGATATTCCTACCAGAAGTTTCCCATCTAGAATGGTATAATACATCGGCTTGATCGCATACCGATCACAAGCAGCGATGATCACCTTCGCAAGCGAATCGTACAAGCACAACGAAAACTCTCCCCTCAGATACTCTAAAAACGACATCCCATGCTTCTTATACAACGCCAGAGCAATCTCTGAATCTGACCGACTCTTAAACTTATACCCTTCCCGACTCAGCTCTTCTCTGATCTCCTCATACCTATAAAGCTCCCCATTCACAACCGCATGCACCGTCCCCTCTGCATCATGAAACGGCTGTTCCCCCTCTGGATTCAAATCGACAATTGCAAGCCGATTATGTCCAAGTGCTGTGTATCACCAAAGACGAAGAAGACGTTAGTCACGTGGTCGGTTCAACAAACACCCGTATTCAAACATCACTCAATCCCAAAAAACATACCCACGCGACAATCCTCGCTAATCCAATGCCCATTCGCATCCGGCCCGCGATGCTTAATCGTATCCAAACTCTTTTCCAGCGTGGCGCTCAGCACCGCTCTATCCCCAGCTAGCAACGGTCCATGACCGCGCAGCGCAACCGCACAAGTGATGCCGCACATTGGTGTATGTCGTTTACGACTCCGGTGTCCCGACAGAAGAAGATGTGTAACAACACTCCATACCTCTGGATTCGAAAGAAACTCTGGGGTTAGCGTTGGGGACAGCGGGGACAGCACAGCAATAGTAATGACGTATGCGATCGATCGTAGGGCCCGCCGGGCTCCATGAGATGCGCTCCAGTTCCTGATAAAGATGCATTTGGCTTGTTGCTGCTTTGGGGCTTAGTGCTAGACGGCTGAAGCGGGAGCCGTGAGGTTCCAGGGATGGGCGTACAGTGGTGTACCATACATTTTGGATTGCCTTATCTGGCGCGTTTTGCGGGGTAGGGATTCGATTGGTGAGGGCTCGGGTTTAGTGACGGCACCCCAATGTATGCACTTAGGACTGGCGGCATGCTTTGTGATACTTGCCGATTGGCCTGGTGTACGATCTTTATTGCTTGGGGGTCGATCCGATCCAGGCTTGTTTCGACTTCTTCGTTTTTGTGTATTCAGAATAACAACACTCCGTACATTAACAATTTTCCTATGCTGGACCCTTCAGTGCTTTTTTTTCTGACTAGTTATCGAATATCTGAATCAAGCCACCTCTTGCAAAAACAGATTCCCATTCTCCCAATTCTTCTTTACTGCTCTCCTCATCCAAGCAGCAAACAAATGCTCCGATTCACCCTCATATATTATACTATTTCATGACAGAAGACACATACAGAAACACCATGTCCTTCCATGAACACTGTAGGTCATTCTGGAATCATGCCTGACCAGCAAGCAAACCATTTCCAATCTCTATTTCCACTTGTGAATCCTATACTATTACAAGCACCAAATAAACCACAACTCCACTACTGCAACAAGTGATTTCATTCCTCCAACACTGCCACATCCAAACCGAAGACCAATCATAGACCCAGCTAAGATGAAGCCCTTCTCTCTAATCAAGGCTACTACCGTCGTCCTGAGCCTTACCGTTCGCCAAGCATCCGCCAGTCGGATCGAATACGCTGTGTGCCAGGCAGGCTGCGCTTCGCTCGTGATGGCATGCTACACTGCAGCCGGTTTTGTGTGGGGGACTGTAGGTAGGGATACAGCATCACAGGCTATTCTTTTCTGTAATGCTGCTTTTGGGAAGTGTTCGGCTGCGTGTGCGGAGGCGACGTTGTAACCCACGCTTTGGACAGAAGAAGATGGCAGTGTAGACGAGTTGGATCAAACACAACGCATAGGTCAATATTCACTGGACAAGGAGGCATTGATAAAGAATGAAAGGTTTCTGTGCATGCTGTAGAAGTTATGATTAGCAAACCGCGCATAGCGGAGTGTGCTTCTCTTTCTCTTCTACAATAATATATGGTACGACCACTTGTCCAGACCACTCTTGCCATCTATGTGTACTCTAAGCTGAGCTCTAAGATGCCACGCTAACAGGCATTGTGTCTCTACATCCATTGCCAGATACAAAACACCCAAAGCAGCATTTACCAGGTCAAGGTGCAGTGCTCTACTGGGCAGCAGCCTGTGCACCACCCCTAGGACCACCTCGTCCACGAGATCCTCCACGCCCACGGCCTCGACCCCTTCCACCCCGTCCACTATCCAGGTTGGCTGGTGGAGGAACGTTGGAATAGTTTCGCGGTTGGAAATTGGGGTTGTTGGGGACAACACCCTCGGCAGGGTCGGTGTTGTCGATAACGGTAAAGCCACCACGGTTGGCCTTGGAACCTCCTCGTCCACGGGGCACGAAATCTGCAGAACCACCTCGGAGATTACCGCGAGCATTGCCTCTGTTTGGAGCATGGTTCTGGTCCTGAGCGTGGTGACCGTTCGTCTGTCCGCCACGAGGCGCGTAACCACCACGGCCGCCACGAGGTGGTCCGCCATGGATGGGTAGAGTCTGCTGCTGACCCTGGGCTTGCTGAGGACCCGGGCTTTGTCGCGGAGCCATGCCACCACCGCGCCCATTGACGTTACCGAAAGCTCCTCGGTATGAGCCACGGAGAGGGGGTGGTGTATTCGCTGGTACCAGTTGAGGGCCTCCAGGAGCACCGATACGGGGCATGTTGTACGACTGTGGCGCTTGTTGCGGGCGTCTAGCAGCAGCAGCACTTGAGTAGTGAACAACCTGCTGATCAGTCATATTGACAACAGCAGTCGCTGGAACGGTAGATCCCCTAAACGGAGAGCAACGGTCGCCAAGCGATGTTCCACTCATGAATGTAGCATCGAAAACAACGTCCAGCAATAGCACACGAGCTGTGCGTGTCTTGCCGACCACGGTACCCGATGACCCAATTGGCACCCTTCCAGAATCTTGTACGTAGACAATGCGATCACCGATGCTGAAAGTCTGGTGTCCCAGTCGTTGCTCTGCATCCGATGGCTTCAGCAAAGCAACACGAGGCACCTTTGTAACCTTCTTAGGCTCAACGTCTTGGGTGAGTGGGAAGTTGGCATCCGCGGCCTGCTCGATCAGCTTGACTGTGTCGGAGTCAAGCTGCTCAGCATCCAAAGGAACCTTCTCAAAACTCTTAGTTTGAACTTCCTTCAACCAAGCTCCAATCTCTTTGACTTTTTGCTTTGCAATCTCAGGTGGGTAAAAATCGGTATCTTCCCAGCCGTCACCTGTTGGGTTGTTGATGATGGCGGCAACAAACTCGGGAAACTTGATCATATAACTAGCGAGCAAAGCCATGGCTTTCTGGCTGTACTCCCATCCGTTGGCTGACTTTCTTGAGTAGCCCAAAACCTTGAGTTTCTTGGCTTCAAATTTCAAGTTCAGGCCAAGATTCAGCTTGAGACCACTTGAGTTGACGTTGAAAGAGGACGTGAGCTTGGATAGAGCAAGCGGCGGCATATTGAGCTGCTTAGCCACAATGTACGATGGCAGGTAGGGAGTAGCCTTTTCAGCCATGCTCACAACCTCACGTCCGAAGTGCGGCTCTGGTTTCTTGAGTTTGGCTACCATGATCGTAGCCTTGTTGTCGGCATGACTAATGACTTGCAAGGGGCGACCATAGGCGTAGTCTCCAAGATAGAAAGCTCTAGCGCCCACAGGAAATTCTTCCTCAATGGGCAAAGCCTCCTTCTCCAAGAATCGAGCGTCTGGGCTAGCGACCTCATCAACAATGGTCTGGGTTGCATACTCGACCTGCAGTCCCGCGACCTCACCATACTCCTTGATAGTCGCACCCTCGTCAGTCTTGCGTAGTCCCTTGAGCATTTCCACGTGCACGAGAGACTCAACCTCTCCAATGTTGATACCGAGACGCTTGCTGTATTGCGTTTCGATGCGGTTCGCGGTCTTCTTCCAGTTGGAGATTTCTTGAGGTCCATGTGGAATAGCAACTGGGGCAGATGGGCCACTCTCAGGGAGTACATAGTCGAAGAGTTCATCTGACACCTTCACCACCTTTGCCTCGTGTAGGAATGGGTAGCCGACGTGAACGGCCTTTCCGAGCTTTTCTTGTGCATGCGACACTGACTGTCGAGGCGCAGTATCCAGCAGTGTGATAACCATGCTCTCGTTTCTGCTGTCTTGCTGGAAAACGTTGACGCCAGCAAACTCGAGCTTGCCGTGGAACGGGAGGACCTTCAAACTAGGGAAACCTGCCAAGGCCTCTGCTCCAGTTTTGACACCATCCATGAGACCAATGTAGTATTCTAATCCTTCCATGGTGGGCAGATCGAAGATGTTCTCAATACATTTGCAGTGTGGAAGATCTGGGAAGATGCCCGGTAGAGATGACGGGTAGATAAAATCCAGATCCTTCGCGTAGCTGAATTTGAGTGATACACCGAAGGTGTTGCGGGCCTTCTCATCTGCAGTCAGTTGATCCTCCTTGGTAGCCATGGCCTTGAGCAAGCGGTCTTCCTGGATGAATGGGATTTTGACAACAGCCTCCCAATCCTGCTTTTTACCATTCATGTCCAGAGTGAAGTCCCGAGGATAGAAATCAATAATGGGAGAGTCCTCGTTCGTCATGAGGGGATGGTAGGCTTTCGGTACAATGCTCTTACTACGATCGGGCAAAACACCCATCAACTGTTGGTAAGGCTTGAATGGTTGACCAAGCTTGAAGTTGATATCTGCCTTGAGACCCCGCTTGACATCAGAGATCATGGGCGAGTAGTGGTAACCATAGTACCATGGCCACGATGCTACACCACGGTAGTAGTAGTAGAGAACCCACTGCAGACCTTGGACGTAGTTCTCCGTCAGCTTGCGGAGCTCTTCCTCGTTGCTACGGTCCCAATCAAACTTGCTCTTGTAGTAGCTGTTCTTCCAAGCTTCGAACTTTTCGTCGTACTTCTTCTGCATCTCGGATTGAGCAGCCTCGGGAGAAATGTCGACAACCTTGGCCTGCTCATATTTCTGCACAACACGTGCAATAGCTTTGGCAGATTCGTCTTCCATTTCCTCATCCTCGTCCGAATCGCCCTCGACCAGCTTCGGCGGGGCAGTGATTTGGAGATGACGATCGCCATCATCGTTCTGAACAGTCTTCCAAGGAAGATGGAGCTTATCCGCAAGCTCCTGGACGAATTTTCGGTCATCCGCTGGCAAGGAAACGGGAAGATCGAGAGGAGCCTGCTCCTTCTTTCCCAAGTAGTTGTCCAACCAGGCCTTGACCTGCGAGAACAACTCCTGTTGTTGAGTAGTCATGACAATCGTGCCTCGTTTCGCGGTCTTCTTCATTACGTCTTCCTTTTCAAGGCTCTTGCCCTTGAACCAGGCTGCGTCGGAGTTTTCAGATTCGAAATGACGATATTCTATGTTTGAGAGCTCGTCCAACAATGCAGCCAAGCGCTCCATGTTGATGACACCTCCCTCATTGATATACCCTTTACCCTTGGGCAAAACCGTCTTGTAAACGTTGAACATGAGAGCCAAAGCGCCCTCGTTGATATGCAAATGCGGAAGATTTGGAAGGAAATCGTTACCAACAAAGAAAGCCATTAGGATAAAGTCGTCAATAACACGCTCCATGTCGAAGGGAAAGCTAAGAGCGCCAGGCTCTTCCAGCTCCTGAAACTCGAGTTCCAGATACTCGCGAACTATGCAAAGATGCATGAGGTAAAAGTTCTGGTGCTCCAACTCCTTGGACTTGGTCTGGCTCTGGCGACCGAAAGTCACCTCTTCTCGCAGCAAACTAAAGTGGGGGTCATGGCTAAGCAGACCCAACATGATCAAGTCTGCATCAAGACCATACAAGCAATGGCGACGGTTCGGGTCGTACCCCGGCTGCGCCTTTGCCTGACGGATGTATTCCATGATCTTGTGCTCGCCCTCTCCGGGGACCTCATGGCCTGACAGGACGACTTCCACGCCCTGCCAATCAATGTCCTCAGAGACCTTCTTGTTGATGAAGTACTTGAGTTGCTGTGTGAGCTTCGCCATGAACGCCGTGCCTGGCGTGATGCAGTTACTGTCAAACGCTTCCTCGGTCGGCATCTCAACGCCTTCGCGGATAGCCTTCTCCCGAGCCTTTTCAGCATCGAGAGCCGTTCGGAAGCGTCGCGCACGCTGTTGGTTCATCTTGGCGCGCGGGGCGACACCATCGATGGCCATGAAGAAGAGCTGCTTGGGCTTGATTTTGCCAAACAAGTGCTCGATGTAATTGAAGATGCTGATGAACATCTGTTCTTCCGATTTGCGGGCGGTGACGCTGTCGGAATCGCTGTGGGTACAGTTGTGGATAATACCGTTCATATCAAGCTGTGGCTGTCAGCCTTGGGCGTCAATGACAGCATCAAGCCACTTACATAGAGACAGTCGAACTCAGGAATGCGGTTCTCGGCAATGAGCTGCGAGATACCCGGATACCT
The DNA here is from genome assembly GCF_000527765.1 of Bipolaris victoriae FI3. Classification (NCBI taxonomy): domain Eukaryota; kingdom Fungi; phylum Ascomycota; class Dothideomycetes; order Pleosporales; family Pleosporaceae; genus Bipolaris; species Bipolaris victoriae. The sequence continues at coordinate 229,543 of NW_014575350.1, read as the reverse complement.
TTCGGACATCCACCGAAAGAACTTGGGAACACCCATGGTTGCTGCTGTTACTATTGTCTAGTAATTGCTGAGAATAGATGGCAAGGCGGCTATGCGACCGTTGTTTTTGCAGTCGGGCGGGGCGAATTGGATCGCAAAGCAGACAAAAAGAAGAAAAGCAATAGCGAAAAGAGGCGCGCAAAGGCGCTGAGGGGAGAGAGAGCAAAGGGTATGGGGTGGCGGTTCTCGACGCTGGGGTCTTCAAAGAGGGCAAGTCTAGATGACAGAGTCAATGGATATACTGACGGCAAGTGCCAAGCATGTGGGGCGCTAACGACGTGATCGACGCCCGGGTTGTCTGAACGCGAACTTTGGCATCGCGTCGTTGCGCCGGACTTTCACGCCCGACAACCTCCACGTACCGCGATAGGACGTGTATTTGCCACAGTTGAGCTTGTTGAGAACCCAACCACAATCAAAATGGACGAGACAATGAGTGGTAAGTTACACGCGCCTTCACAGATATTGTCTGCAGCAGTAGTCCGCCAATGACGCCAGGCGCTGGACAATTGCTAGATGTAGCTTTGCATGCCTTCACAAGCGCTCTCCGCTCATATGAACGAGGCATGGATACTACTCTTTGAACTGAGTGCCAGCCAGAGCTTTGTCAGGGCGTCAACCAATTATGATTGCGTTTGCGACAGGCTACGAGCTGCGCATTATATGCTATCATCTTGACATGACTAGCGCACTGTTTGCTCTCCGATAGGCACATTCCAGAGGATATGGACAAGACATGAATTATATCACAGCATTCTTCAAATTGATACTGACACCGTCATCACAGACGCCCACGATTCGCATGAGATGGACGACCAGGAGCAGGTCGAGCAGAAGATCATCAACGAAGAGTACAAGATATGGAAGAAGAACTCCGTATTTCTCTATGACATGCTGTATGGCCGCGCGCTCGAGTGGCCAACACTCACCACCCAATGGCTTCCCGACAAAAAGCCGGTCGAAGGCACAAACATGAGCCAGCACCGCGTTATCCTCGGTACCCACACCTCGAACCAAGCGCAAAACTACCTCCAGATCGCCCACTGCGAGATACCCGACTTTCGCGAGCCCGACCTGTCAGAGCTCAATGAAGAGCGGGGAGAGATTGGCGGACACGGCAATGCCAAGCGGCCCTTTGACTTCAAGATTGTACAAAAGATCAACCACCCAGGCGAGGTCAACAAGGCACGGTACCAGCCTCAGAACCCAGACATAATAGCATCTCTATGCGTAGACGGCAAAGTCCTGGTGTTCGACCGAACCAAGCATCCCCTACAACCCAAGGACGATTCAATCAAGTTCGAAGCCGAGCTCATCGGCCACAGCAAGGAGGGTTTCGGTCTAAGCTGGAGTCCGCTCAAAGAAGGCCACCTGGTAACCGGAAATGAAGATACCACAGTCAAGACCTGGGACCTCAAATCCGGCTTCTCAAAGAGCAACAAGACACTCAGCCCCACCGCCACCTACACCGTCCACACCGCAACCGTAAACGACGTCCAATACCACCCCATCCACAACTTCCTCATCGGCACCGCCTCGGACGATCTCACCTGGCAAATTATCGATACCCGCATGGAAACCCACAAGAAAGCCCTCTACAGAAAAGAAGCCCACGAAGACGCCGTAAACTGCATTTCCTTCCACCCAGAGTTCGAAAGCACGTTCGCTACGGGCTCGGCGGATAAAACAGTTGGTATCTGGGACTTGCGAAACTTTGATAAGAAACTGCATAGCCTCCAGAGCCACCGTTCCGACGTCATCGGTCTGCAGTGGCACCCACAAGACGCTGCTATCCTCGCAAGTTCCAGCTACGATCGCCGTATTTGCCTCTGGGATCTCAGCAAGATTGGGTCTGAGCAGACGGAGGAAGAGGCGGAAGATGGACCGCCTGAGTTGTAAGTTTCGAACAAATCCTTTTTCTTTGCGACGACGTACTAATCATGGGATAGGTTGTTCATGCACGGCGGTTTCACAAACAGAATCTGCGACTTTGACTGGAATAAGAATGACCCGTGGCTTATGATGGGTGCGGCTGAGGATAACCAGTTGCAGATTTTCCGGCCCTCAAGGAAGCTTGTGGAGCCGCTGAAGAAGAGTGTGAATCATGGGGAGGTGTCGGATTGAGCTGGAGTTGTCTGTGGGGTTCCTTCTTCACCGGGAAGGATGTAGCATGTCACGTCGTCAAGGAAAGGGGGCAAGGCAAGAGTGAGGAGATTGTTTGCTGTACAAGAACTCCAGCTCAGTTTGGAACCTAGGAGGCAACACGTCTTGCATCCCATCAACTCAATCTCTCCAAAACGAAAGAGTAAGCAGGAAAATATGAAGCAAGAATAATCCCTATATCATTCAACAAACTCCCCATAGCTAAATAAACACAATCAAACAACCTCTCCATCCCTTCAATACCCCAGCGTAGCCTTCATCTCCCCAACATTCCTCCCATCAACAACCAGCACCCAGGCCCCCACCCCTTCTCCCCCCGTAACCCCCACCACCTCCTCTTCGCCAGGCAAAAGCGTAAAGTAATTCTTACTCCACAGCAGCGATCCGACATCCCTCCCCGCCGCATCTATTACATTCAGTCGTACAAACACCGCGGGGACTGGACTGGTATTCCTGAGCACCAAGCGGGCTAATACGTTATTCACAGGGGAAGAAGGCAAGGCGGAGACGCTAAGGGTCGCGGCGGGAATACGCGATAAGGCAGAGTAATCTTCGTATTTGGCTACGGGCGTGTAGTACCAATTCGACCTGCCCCAGTCGAGGATGTCGGGGGCGCGGGAGAGCCAGTATGTTTTCTTTGCCAGGGTGCTATTTCCATTGTTAAGCTGCAAGCGGACTAGAACAACGGAGTCGGCCGTTTCATTCTGCCAAGGAGGAAGCCTCGCTACTTCGCTTGCCGAGTTCGGTTTAGTAGTTGCAGCGGTGGTTTGGCTGGCTATAGTCGTGCCGTTTAGTGATACAATTTGCATGCTTACGGTGCGTTGGTCAGAGACATATCCGGGAGTGTTGGGGACGAGGAGACGATTGACGAGGGATACGGCTTGGGTTTCATAGTTGAGAGTGAGGGTTTCGGGAGTGCCGAGGGCGTCTTTGGTGCCGAAGTAGGCGCCTGCTGGGCGGAGGTAGTAGTCGAAGAGGTTCCAGTGGAGAGAGGGCCAGGCGTTGTTGAGCATCCAGTATATCATGCCTGTTGCAGGTCTCTCGAGGGCTTCGTTCCAGGTACTGATTAGAGACTCGAATTGGGCGCGCGTTGCTTCGTAGTCCATCATTTGTGCTTTGAGGACGTAGTCGGATAGGCTTGATGGGGCACCGTAGCGTGCCCAAAGACCATTGTTGTAGAGTTCGCGTGTGTGAAAGACTGAACCCTCTGTCGCCATGTGGTAGAGACCTTTCTTTGGTTCTCTCCAGAGATCTTCCAGGTCAGATGGTGACAAGAATCTCACTAGAGAATTAAGCTCAGGCGTGCCTGCTCCTGCGCTGAGTTCAGAGCCGAATCCTGCTGCACTGCCGTATCGACGTTGAGGATCGTACCAGTAGTTGGGAGGCTCCCAGTCATATGGGCCCTGCATCTTCAAACCACTATTATTGAGTTGAGACGGTGCTCCCCATTGGATTGCGGATGCCAGGATGGGGATATCCCAGTTTACGGCGCTGAGAGCATCGAGGTAGATCTGTGTTGCCCTGTCATTCGGCCAAAAGTCACTTCCAATCAGGAAACCCAACATGCTAGGGTGATGACGCATCATCTCAGCTTCGTGTTTCATTGATCGCGCCGCAATTGGGTAGTCGGGATCGGTCCATTTCTCACCACTACCAATGTCGTTGTAAGTCCACCCCTCCCATTTGTTGCAGCATTCCCAGCCAGCGAGTATCATGATGCCCATTTGGTCGGCTAGATCATAGAATTCAGGGTGTTCCTGTTTTCCTTCTGAGCGGATAGTGTTCAGACCCATGTCTTTGACCAATTGGAATTGTTTCCTGGTCTGTTCCAGGTCAAATCGTAGGTAAACATCAGATGTATAGCCCGCGCCCTGGGCTTGGAATCGATGGCCATTGACGAAGAACGTGGTATCATTGAAGCGTGGGTTCAAAGAAGAAGTGACTGTGCGGATACCGAAGTTGGTTGGCGGTGTAGAGTCGGAAGCAGGATTGGTAGAGGTCGAAGCGGTACATTGAATGCTGTATAACGGCTGACTGCCCCATTGGTAAGGCCACCAAATCTGAGGGTTGTCTACTTTCCCCCTGAACGATATGGTTGATTGCTGACTGCCAGTGAGCTTGAAGTGTGATGTTGCGCTCAAGATTGCGAGTTTATTAGGGTCAAAGACTGTACACGCAGCATCGCCCTCAACATCGCTATCCTTTGCCATATTCTTGACGTCCACAAAGATATCGATACCTCCATCGAGTGCGGCGTGCGTAGTGACCCTCGGGGTATTCAGTCTAACCTGGCCTGACCTCTTCAGCTGAAACGGTCGCCATATACCGGTTCCATTGTCTTGTGGAGGAGGGTTCCAGTCCAAGAAGGAGATGGCAAAATCTCGATTGTAGTCTGTCGGATACACTTTCACCAAGACTACATTTTGCGCACCATTGGGCTGAATGAGGTTAGATATATCGTACTCTATCCCAGCATACGACCCGGCCTGAGTCTCTTTATCTGCAATAAGTTGCCCGTTGACCCAAATGTCCGCTCTTGAAGTGATGCCATTGGTGATCAAAGTGTAGTAGTCATTGTGAGTTTTCTCGGCGATCACGACCTTGTCAGTTCGGTAATACCATGGGATTCGAAATTGCGCAGTATCTATCTTTTGCATGTTGGTCGAGTAAAACAAATCGGCATCGTTGTAAACATGATTGCTGATGAGTGTGTTCATGAGAGTGGCTGCGGGTCCGATGGAATACCATGATGAAGTGTCGATGCCGGATTGGGAGAGTCTAATGGGGTCATCAACGACGTTGGCGGAGGATATAACATTCCATTGCTGCAAGGTAGTTGTGGAGGCAAGGGCGCCTTGTGCAACCCATGAAAGGGTAGTTGGGAGGTGCATGGCTGTCCTGTCTTTGTCTATTACATGGCGGCTATCACGAAGAGTATATATAGTTGTAGACAAGAAGGCCAGGAAGGCTGCCGTGGATGATCAGATGTATCCTACCTTGGGAACAGCGGTCCTGTGCACTGTCACCTCATAATATTACGGCTGATTTGCATATGTCAGGGAAACCGTGACCCAATTCGCGGGAATCGGCATGGGTCAGGTTGTACAGCTTGCTAGGAAAATGGTGTGAGTTTGGTGATAATCCTGGTACTTGCACCGGAGTCTGCGGATGTACCGCTGTAATATGTCTGTTGGCCATTCTTCGTGTAGATCTGACTGAAAGAGCATTATGGGCAGAGCAGAATGGTTCATAAAGCAAAGTGAGCCGAGTAGGAAAGAGAGTGGATAGGCTGTGTCAAGTGGATGCCGTTGGTCTAAGCGCAAGCTCCGAGGTACGTACCGGGACAAGCTTTGGAACAGCTCCCCGCATTCGTCATTGCATCTCTCATCTTCACCATGTGAGGCCGGCAACACCAACGTACACAACCAAAAAACAATTAAACATGCTCCTTCTCGGCCTCACCGGATCGATTGCGACGGGCAAATCGACCGTCTCATCTCTGCTCTCCAAACCACCATACTCACTTCCCATCATAGACGCCGACTTGATCGCGCGACAGGTCGTCGAGCCCGGCACTGCAGGATACAATGCGATTGTCAAATATTTCTCGCCCTCAACACCGGATCTGCTCCTCCCAGATGCGACACCAAAAGGCGCGCCGCTAAACCGACCAGCGCTGGGACGAAGAGTGTTTGGTGCTGGCGAGGAGAAGGAGCGCGACAGGAAGATGCTCAACAGCATTGTCCACCCTGCGATACGCAGGGAGATGTACAAGCAGATGATATGGGCCTACCTGCGCGGCAACTGGGCGGTTGTGTTGGATGTCCCTCTTCTCTTCGAAAGCGGATGGGAGCGATACTGCGGCACCATTCTCGTCGTGGGCGTCTCAGACCCCGCAATCCAGATCCAGCGTCTGCGCGCTCGGGATTCACATCTTACCGAGGAAGATGCGCGGAACCGTGTTATGAGCCAAGGCGATGTGCGCGAGAAGGCAGAGCGTTGTTTGCGGAGGGGCCCGGGTAACGGCGTTGTGGTCTGGAATGATCACAACAGAGAGCATTTGGAGAAGGAGGTGCAGAGAGTCATGCAGGATATTCGGAAAAGAAGCCCACGATGGTGGAGTTTTCTTCTCTGGGTGTTTCCGCCGTTTGGTGCCATGGCAGGACTGTGGAGCTGGTATAAGATGCGGAATGTGCAGCTGCAATGGGAGTCAGAGAAGAAGAAGGAAAAGGCAAAGTTGTGAGAAGCAGTTTGAGCTGTACTACTATACTACCCTTGGGTTAAGGTCAGCGCTAGTATTTGTCTTGATGTTTGTTGAGTGTGCGCATATATATCCTGGTAGTTGGTCAAACAACATTGTATCACAGTAACTAATTTTCAATCATCTCAATCTTGTGTGTATTTCTGTATTCAATTCCCGTCCAGTGTTCTAGTTTTGAAAGTGCTGTTCGTCGTCGTCCTGCGTATCACTCTGCAAACGCACAGAACCAGACTCCCCTTTCACCTCTCACCACTACCCAAACAATGCCCTCAAAACGTACTCGTAAACCTCTCTTCTACATCCACCTCGTTACCCATAGAAAAAAGCCAATTCCAAACCCTAAATCAAAGCATCATCACTCACGAGCCTACAACACCTACATTTGCGAACCCAGCACCTCGCACTCGCACTCGCACTCTCACTTCATAAAAACATCTCACCACACCACCATGAGCTCCATAACCCCACCCTCCTTCATCGACGACGCCATCTCGCTAACCAACCGCCTACCCCGGGGCCTCAGCACACACCAAGTAGCGCAATGGCTCTCACAGCACGGATCCGACACGTCGGCGTACACGGGCAGTTTCATCGACGACGGCGCGGACAGCGTGTTACGCGACAGTGGAATACCACCCACACGAGGATGCGAGCGACAAAAAGAGAAGAGAAAGCATGACAAAGAGCATGTGTGGAACGAGCATGTGCGGAAAGCGGTGAGCGGAGATGTGCAGCGGCATGTAGAGAAGATACGGGGGCTGCGTGGGTGTGTGCGGGTTCAGAAAGTGGGGGGTGGTGGCGTGGGGGAAAGCGAGAAGAAGAAAGAGAAGGTGCCTGTGCCCTTGCCGCGGGAGTGGGGGACATTTGTTATCAGGGAGAAGGACGGGCGGGTTGTCGTTGTGGATAAAGAGGGGGAGTTTGATTCTGGGGCGCAGCAGCAGCAGCCAAGGCGGGCTTGGATTAGAGACGAGTCTACGGGTCCGGCTTCTGAGACTGAGTCTGTGAGAGGGGATGGGGAGCAGCTGAGACTGGAGCAGCAGATGGGTTCAGGCTGGTCCCAGGGGAGTTCCAAAACGGCGAGGCGGAGGCATAAGGAATTTGGGTGGAACAGCAGTCAGGGCTCTCCAACAAAGGTACTCTCGCCTATATCTGAGTCTGAATGCGAGAGTGGATGCCTATCTTCTGGAAGCAAGACCACCAGATTACCGAGGGACTTCATGATGAGCGGTGCGAATGCATGGTCACCACACACTCGGCCTTCAGCTATGTCTACAGTTGACTCAGCAAGCGAGAGCTGGGACTACGGGACCTCGAAATCGGTAGCTGAGATGGTGAAAAAGGGGTACAGGCACGTCAAGCCAGTATCTCGGGAGAGTAAACGCGCTGGAGACGCGTGGAAAGTGGATGGCTCAGAACATTGGTACCGAAAGAATGGATCGACCTCCTCGAGCAAGAGCAAAAGGTCGACCAAGAGTTGCTCAACATACAAGGCGCCGGCCGTAGAAGACGCATCCAGTACCTCGTTGGGAGGTGATGGCAGGAACTTACCTCACCCATATACTTGGGCAACCAGTCCAGCTAACAGCCCGGGCAATTGGAGTCGCGGGTCAAAGTCCGCAGACAATCCTGCATGGACGGATATTCAAGCTTATTTCTCACAGCAACATGTCTTGAACAATTCAGCTACGACATGCTCGTCGAGCGAAGTAACATGGGACGGGTTCGAGCGCGACAAGACACTAAGTGACGTCAGCATTGCAGGTTCCAGCAGCACACGCGGATGTCCTAGCAATAAGAGCATGCAAAGCAATCATGATGACACAGGTCGGCGAAGCACGTCTCGCGAGCAAAGACGCGCTGATAATCAGCATGGCTGGGAGGCGCACGGAAGTAGCGGAAGAGGCACTGTCAGATACGCGAATGGCTTCGATGAGGACAACGCGACGTATCTAAATGCGAATTGGGGCGGGACACCGGTACGCGTGACTAAGTACTAGTCTTGTCGGTCTTCCGAGGCTGGAAAAAAAGTATATCGGACTTTTTCATGTGGGGTTCGGTGATTGGCGTGGGTGCTTGGACTGGTACTAGAACCACGAAAGCGCGACTGATGACGGACCGTGTTGAAGAAACGAGATCTGGGGATTTTTAGTGGGGACTAGGATGAATTGATGGAAGATGGATTTTTTCTTCTCCCAGACTACAGCAGTAATACGAAATGTTTCGTATGGAGTGGTCATGATGGAGCGCAATGGCTGAATGCTGGGAATGAGGGTGTAATGGATACAGCACGGGGAACCAACGAGTGTCCCAGCCTTTGATATATTGAGCGTGACGAAGCAGGCTTCGCGTGCAGAGGGCGCCTCGTCGCGCACAGCATTACCGGGAATCACGTCGCTGACATGCATCCAGCTCTACGCGTCGAAACACCGCCCGGGACTTGGAACATGGCGCGAGTGGGATGGAGCCAAAGCGCAGCACAGCTCCGGTCCACCAACCCCCCTTGGTCGAGGGCCATTGCTGTTACGCAAAAGTCGTCGGGTGCCCGTCTCAAGACGCACACACTGCTCGTTCCAGCAGAAGCAGCCAGACGCGCCAAGTGGGCACTCGGGGAACGAGCAGTTCACGTCTTTTGCAGGCTGGATTGACGCATCGCGAGCGTGTCTATAGGGCGGCATAGGCTGGCTGTAGGGCATATCTGCAAATAGCGCGGGTGGATCCAGAGGGTAGTGGCCAGTAGACGGCATTGCATGAATTGCGCTCATTAGGATCAGGCCGGTTTCCAAGCGTCTGATTCGGAGAGCCATCCCGGCAAGTGTCTGGGGTGGAGTGGAGATGACGCCCTCTGCGCGCGCTCGCCCCTAGAATACGTGAGCGACACGCTAGCCACCGACGCGTTGAGTGCTCCGTCTATTAGCTGAAGCCTGCCCACCACAGCCTTTTCTGCTTCATTCTCTCTTCTGCTTCTCCTGCTCATCCTCTTCTGCTGGGCTCGAGAGTCGCTGTGTGAATCCAAGTCGTTGTGTCTCCTTCACTCATTCCATACGCTGCTTCTTGCACTACGCTTGTTGTTGTGTGCCAGGCTAATCCCAGAGTCACGTCGACACTCACACCCCCACTACTTATCTACTACAACCACGCCCCAGCGCCTGTCCACCCACCACCTCCGCCACCTCCACCTCCACCACCGCAACTCCAGCCCATTGCTGCTGCATCTCTAATTCTTGAAAACCCGCTCCGCCGTATTCTTCACCCTCTGTACCATGGCTACCTCGACGCGCCAACCCTTTGCCGAGCTCGGCTCGTCCCGGCTGCAAGGACTGCACAGTGCAAAGAACCGCCAGAATTGTAAAGCGCCTCATCTGACATGCAGCTCAACATTGGCTAACCGTGCGTTCACATAGCCATCTCCAAGTTTTCCCCCTCGCAGAGCTTGAAGCTCACCCCCGGTCCGTCAACGGGTAAGCGCCAGCGTGCGCCCGAGATCTTCGAGGATGCCGATTCCGAGAACGTGGACCCTCTCGTCTTTAGCAGCCCGACTAAGAAGACCAAAACCACCACCGCCATCGCTAGTGACGCCGGATTCGTCAAGCCAGCCAGCTTCCCAGCCTTCACCTCGCCTGTTAAGACCAGCACCAGCCTCACCTCCACGCCTTCCGTCTCATCTTCCCGCAAGTCCCGCTCATCGCCCAGCTCCACCAAGTCGACGCCCATCACCAACAGCCGCGGTTCTCCAAAGAACAAGCGTCTCCATGCCATTTCCAAGCGTCGCGCCTCCACCTCGCCTTTCCGACGCGTCGACCCCCCAGCCTTCACCAAGAGCAGCCCAGGACTTCCCTTCTCCATTGACGCAGCACTAAGCGGTTCCATCTCTACCTACACCCCCAAGGCCCCTAAAGTAACAGCCACGCCCGCCTCCGCCCCTGCCCAACAAGCTAGCGCACTCGACGAAACCATGCCCAAGGCCTGGTTCTTCGAGATTCACGAGGACACCCCCGAGCAGGAGGCCTCGAACCTCATGGAACACTCTGCCTCTACCCTTGACATCTCATCCGATGACGACGTCGAGACCAAGACACGTAACGAGGACCGTGGAAAGGAGAACATCCCACCCCCAGACTTCCGCGCCTCGCAGCCCCGCTCTCAGGCCGCCACTCTAGTTGAGGATGACGGCTATGAGACTGAGATTCTCGGTGATGAGCCAATTAAGCGCCGCATCGTACGCAAGTTTGTCAAGGACTCGATGGATGAGGACCGCAAGCCATTGGGCGACTTGGCGCCGAGCAACTTTTACGGCGAGGGATGCGACTCAACCTCTTACGTCACTGTCGATGCTGGTATCGAAAAGCCTTCGCGTCTGTCCAAGGAGGTTGCATTGTGTTCCGATATCGAGGAAGAGGAGTCATCAACCATCAACGGCGCATCGCCAACACGACAGCCTGTCGTCGCGGCTTCATAAAGTCTTGTTGTCATTGTTCTTTCTTCTTCATTTCTCTTCTCTTCTCTTGTTGTTGTTTAGCGCGTTTAGGATACCTCACTCGGCGTTTATTGGTACAGCCACATATTTATAGTCTACGTCTCGCAATCATGAGTACACGACTGATGGGATGCAATTGGCTTTTTGTTTTAAAAAAACGATACCTTTCTAAGTTAGTTGCCTGTTGGCCTTGAATAATCAAAACATCTTCTTCACTTCAACAGTCCAGTACTCCATGCTTGATTCATCTCTACTTGCCAAAAGAAGCATAACGTCATATCCATCAACATCACAACTTCCACCCCCTCGCCTTCGCAAGCCCAACCTCCTGTCTAACCGCCAAATCCGCAATAATCTCCTCACTCCCCCCGCCCACGACCATCATCCTCAAATCCCGACTAATCTGCTCCACCACCGCGCCCGGCCCGCCACCCTTCTGATACCCCGCGCCCCCAAATACCTGCTGCGCCTCTCTCGCCGCCAACTCGAGTATGCGCCCCCCATGCACCTTACACAGGGCAATCTGGCCCGCAATGCCCGGATCCATCCACCCTTGCTTTGCATTCTGCACATGGAACGCCAACTGCTCCAACCACGCCCAATGCGACTCTACATATCTCGCCAGCGTAGCCAGCTTACTGCGTATAATCTGGTTTTGCACAAGCGGCTTCCCGAACGTTTCTCTCTGGTGGGCGTACGCCATTGATTCGGAAAGACATGTTCTGGCTTTGCGGTTGCAGGAGACGGCGAGGATGTAGCGTTCGCGGTTGAAGTTGCGCATTATGATGGGGAAGCCAGCGTTTTCGCGGCCGAGGAGGTGCGAGGTGGGGACGACGACGTTGTCGAGTTCAACGAAGGAGGCGCCGCCGGCTTTTTGGCCGCTGTTGGGGATGCGGCGGTGGGTGATGCCGGGGGAGTTTGTGGGGATGACGATGAGGGAGAGGCCTGCTGCGCCGGGGCCGCCGGTGCGGACGGCGGTTGTCATGTGGGTTGCCCAGGGGAAGCCCGTGATCCATTTTTTGTAGCCGTTGATGGTGTAGGTGGTGCCATTGGGAGATTTGGTGGCTGTGGTTTGCAGGTTTGCGACGTCGGACTGTTTTTTTTTTGCATGCCGTCAGCTATGCCCATATATCATACCCCGATATCAATCCTCATATCACCACTGTCAACCAGAAAAAAAAAGGGTGGGGGAATAGAAGAGGAAGGGGAAGAAATGAAGGGAACATACACCACCACCCGGCTCCGTCACCCCAAGACAAAAACTCGTCTCCCACGTAAACAACCCAGGCAACCACTTCCTCTTCTGCTCCTCCGTTCCAAAATGCACCACAGGCGGCACCCCAATCACACTCGCGCCCGCCAGCGCCGTCGCCACTCCGCCCTCTACCCGACTAACCTCATCATTCATGATAAGCAAATGAAACGCATCCAGCTCTTTCACCGGTATGCCCGCTGGCCCCGGCACATTGGCTGGTCGATACGGCTCCGGAATATCTGCGAATGCGAAGCCGGTTTGGGCCCATTTGAGGCGCTCAGCTGCGGGCGCTTCGCCGGCTTCTTCCCAGGCGAGCATGTATGGTTTTACGTGCTCGTCGATATAGGTGCGCAGGGCATCGCGAAGTTTTTTGTGGGACGCGTTGTAGTAAGGGGAGGAGAGGGAGGTGTACCATGAGGGTTCGGCCCAAGGGCCTAGGTTGCCGTAGGTTTCTTGCTTAGGGGATGGCATTTTTTTGGGAAGATCGAGATGAAGTGGGCTTAGAAGTGGATTTTGGGGGAGGAGATATTTGGGTCTTTTTATCACATGGTGGGTGGGAATGTTGTTGTTGCTGATGCTGATGCTGCAGGATCGACGAGCTGAGGTTTGCCGCGGTTGATGATGCGGAGTCGCTAATTGGGGATTGCGGGGAACTATTTCAAGCAGCCGACTTGGTAAGCTGTTTATCCGCCTCTTCAGCCCTACACATAGACAGACACATGGCAGTCGGGGAACATGTGCCTGTCTACATGGTTCCTGCATATAAAATCTCTCCTGAACCAATGTATTCGGACGACTTTCATTTCGCACGTTAGCTCACATATCGCATAACAGCAGACAACATGGGTGAACAAGATTCATGGAACCTGCGAAGCTTATTGACATTTCCAAATTAAATACATGAAATCATAGCTTCCGGCATGTGGTGGGATATTATTGTATTCATTCCTTCGTGTCCTCGTCCAGGAGCGACACGTTTACCTGACGCAGTAACCACCGTCAATGAGGAGGTCAGAGCCCTATCAACTGATTAGCGATTGAATACCAAAATTAATAGGGTAAAAACTTACAGTGCAGTACGATGAAGCATCAGAGGCAAAGTAGACGTAGGCGCCCTTGAGCTCGGTGGCCTTGGCGTCACGGCCCATGGGGATCATAGAGTGCCACAGCTTCTGGATGTCCTGGGGAACAAAGTCGGACAGACCAGTGTCAATATATCCAGGGGAGATGGAGTTGACACGGGCAAAGTCCCTCCACTCGTTGGCAAGCGACTTGGCCATGTGTATGCAGCCAGCCTTTGCGACGTTGTATGAGGTTTGCTCTTGAGGGAAGTTGGCAATGTGGCCAGACATGGATGAGGTGATGATGAGGGAGCCAGTCTTGCGCTCACGGAAGTGCAGACCAACGGCACGGGCGCAGTTGAAGGTACCAGTTAGGTCAGTCTCGACAACCTCGTTCCACTGCTCAACAGTGGCGTCGAGGATACCGTTGTCGGCAGTCTTGCCGGCGTTGGCAATGAAGACATCGACCTTGCCAAAGTCCTTGATGACGTCCTGGACGAGCTTCTCGCACTGGGCGTACTCGTTGACCTGGCACTTGTAGGCCTTGACCTTGACGCCATACTTCTCGCTCATCTCCTTTGCATTCTTCTCGGCACCCTCGGCGCGAGAGTTGTAGGTGATGGCGAGGTCAGCGCCAAACTCGGCGCATCCGCGGGCAGCCTCTGTGCCAATACCGGTAGGGCCAGAGGCACCAGTGACGACGACGACCTTGCCCTTGAGGCTGAAGAGGTCCTTGAGCTCGGTTGCTTGGGGAACGGGAATCATTGTGGCGGTGGGGTTGATTGGATGAAGAGGAAGAAGAAGAAGACTCAAGTGTTGGCAAGGTGCAATTGAAGCTGAGAGTATGAGGATGAAGAGAGCAATTGAGGGGCACCGAGGGGTTCAAGTAGTGTTTGGCTGGACGACATGATTGCGAGGCTCGGGTTAGTGGTTAGTGAGGGGCGCTGGGTCCAGAGTGACGTGTAGCTCGATTCAATAGTGGCGCGACGTCATGCTTCCGGGGATGATTCGCCAATGGATCCGTACTGTGGATGTTCTGGGTTTACGGCGTTCGGCTGGGATGCTAGCTGGTGATGGTGGGGGTGGTGGGTTGGTTCGGACAGACGTGACGTTAGCGTGGCCGTCTGCTAGTGTTAGCCCGCCCTGTGTTCCTGGGCCTATCTGGCGTCTTTGGCCGATGCAGAGGGTGCATGCAAGGCCGTCTGCATTGGACATGGCTGCAGTTCATCTTGGTTTGCATGTCACTGTGCCATGGCGCCACTCGAGAAACAGGCGTTGTCGTCTACCATGTCCCAGGCATGTGTCTCCGAGGACCCCGCTATCAGTGGCATGGCATGCACTGTCAGCGATTACCATGTTGACAAAGACCGTTATGTATCCGACTAACATTTGACAAATCGGGCTGTGCCTAGTATTCTGGGTACACGGCGTGTGTGCAGTCAGGGTTACTCAGCTCTTTCTCTGTTAGTCTAGGTAATGTGTGTATGTAATGGAGGGTGCCGGTGTGCCTGCGCGATGCTCGATGCTCGATGCTCATCGGAGAACTCTGATGGACCCTGCATGTGTAGCAGCACACGAACAAGGAAGAGGGCCGAAAATCTTTGCGCGTGTGCAAAACCTTCAGGCTAGGTATACGATGCGGATCCGGACATGCGTGTAAGTGCCAGGTGTCGACGCAGAGCATCAGCGATCCGGTGTGTAATGCTCTCCAAGCATGCTTCTAGATGGTGGCCGGCGGGGTCAAAAAGGCATGGTACTATTGTACTAAGTACTACTACTACTACTAGTAGCGCTTCTCCCTCGTCGCCCGCCCAAGGTCAGCGGCTCCTTGTTTCTCCGGCACCGCTCAGGCACAGCACGTGACGCCCTGTTTTGTGCCGGCCGCGACAATGCATCATCGTCGTGATAGCTCGTCCGGGCGTGTTTGGCGCAGCGAGTCATGTTGCAATTCGATTCTGCTGTCGCGACTCTGGTTGCGACTGTCTGGAGCAAAGCCCGACCCGATTAGCCAAGCAGCTGCCACAGGGCCTGATGCGCCCCTCTGATTCGCAGCCATGAGAGAGCTCTCGCCATCCTTTTGCTCTCCTGCGTCACCCTGCCACCCTGCCACCCTGCCCCTCCCGCCCAGTTGACCGCAGGCTGCTTGTTCCACGACTCTCCTCCAACACGTCGCAGCATATAAACCCACACCACGCCCGCGCCCCGCAGCAATGGTCCAAAACGCCCTCTTGCCCAAGCCCATCCCCGCCGATGCCGTCACCGTCGGCCAGCTGCTCACGGACCCCGTCCATCCAGAGCGTGACTCTTTCTACCCCGACAAGGCCCACTCGGCAGTCGATGACTTGAACGACTTCCACATCCAGCTCCGCTACAAGGACCTCTACTCAGTCGACACCGAGGGCCGTTTTATGACAAACTATGGCGCCAAATTCGATCTCGGCCGGATATACAGACAGCCCAACCTGCTCACTGTCAAGGCCGAGCAGATGGTCCAATGCACCACCCAGAGCCCTACAAGGGCCTTTGAGGCCGTGTGCAGCGATGCCGATGCCCGCGCCTGGATGGCTGAACAAATCCAAGCAGGAAAGCCGCTGTACATTGTTCTTGGATTGACCGAACTCAAGAATGCCAGCTTCAAGCGAGCTAAGCTCCGTGACGCCGGCGCCTCCAACCGCCTCAATGAGTTGCCTCTTGAAAAAGACGCCAAGGTCCCCCCTTCTCTGCGGGGAAGATCTGGCGCTAGCTTGGGGGCAATTGGCACCGAGCCCTTGATATCAGGCGTCTTCGGCATGGACGTGAGGCGTATTGTCGCCAGACTCACCACCCCCGCAGAGCCACATCGCTTGGAGGATATTGGTTACCGATGGTCCTACTACGACGTCCCGGGCTCCGCCAACAAGGAGCAATTGGCAGTTGGTCTAGGTCAGTCGCTCAAGGCCAATGAACTGCGCCTCATGCTCGACCTCAGCAAAGAGGACGTCCAGGATAATCTCGATGCCATAAGCAAGCTCAGTCTCGATGCACTAAGCGCTACGGCTAGTCCTATGCTCAAGCCTAGCACTCCCATGCTACGCGGACGATCGCCTTCCCCGCACCCCGCTATGCTCCGCTCATAGCATCACCCGACCAACATGTACCCCGCAACGAGCCGTGTCTGATGGTGTCGAGTTTACGTCTTTGTTGGAAAATTAGATTTTGATGGGTGTTCTTGCCGTGAACCATGACCCTTACGACCTGGCATCTTTTCTTATGTAATAATCATATAACTACGCATAAAGTCCATTTTTGCTGGCCTCTTCGCATGTCAGTGAATACATTTCATGTTTTTGTTACACAGTCTTCTGCAGTGAATCAGAATTTGCTCACTTCACACGTCTGCCGTTTCCATGATCACTCTGACTAGTATGAGATGTAACATTAAGGAAGCACACTTGCTACTGCCCTTACACATGCATATTAACTATGTATGATCATCTTGTAATTCCCATAGGATTATTTAGAGATAACAACTGCAAAAGGAAAGGCTATTCCTTGTTTCCTATAGAGCGTGTTCTGCAGGTGTAGTTGTAAATAAAGGTCACCATGAAAGTAGGTGATAGACGCGCAGTCAGGCTAGACGCGGGAAAGGCGCGCTAGCGGCTACAGGGGCTCGGTAGCGTAAATAACGCACCCCCGTTTTGCATGAACTACACAACTTACCATCATCACATGATTTATTGCTTTAGTTGGTTCGACTACTTCACTCGCTTTCGCTTGCTTGATTCCGGTTTGTGCGTGAGAGAGATAGGGAAAGCTGTCTGCATGTAGAGGGCAGAGAGTGCTCTACATTTCGTGTAAGTCACAATCGCCGTTGGTCTTTTATGAAACAAAAGAAAGCCAGCCTTACTTGAATGCAGTTATTCAAGTTGTTTTTACTTCTTTGCGCACAGATTGAGTTGATAGCGTAGCTCGAAAAGGAGGTGTAGGAGAACCGCAACACAAAGCGGATACGTTGCAGTATCCTTGAAACAAGAGTAGGTAACTTCCCCCCGTCGATATACCATCTTCAATATCACTAGCAATGGACACTTCAAACATGTCCTTTGAGGCAAAGATTGCCATGGCATTGGGAGGATCTAGTTGGCAGAGTCTACAGAACAGTAACACTGCGGATCCCGTTGCTGCAGCCGGACAGGCAGCACATGCGGATGAAGAGTATCAAGACGATGACGATGAAGACATGGATGGCGGAAACGGAATTCCCATAGTGGACGGGCCTGCCGATACAGTCGCAGCCCAAGAGCTGGAAGTCGATGAGGAGCTACTCAAGAAACGCAAGAAAAGACTGGAGCGGTTTGAAAAGGTCATTGCCAAAGATGCTGGAGAAGTGGTCGAGATAATTGAACTTGACTCGCTCATACCCATCTCACAAAAGGTGTCATGGGACCAAGATCCAGAGATTCTCTGTTGCTACAACTGGCAAGCCTCTACAGATGGCACCAACACTATCTTTGGTGCGTAACACCCAACATTGTTTATTAAAATACTCACGTTTACCCTTCAGTCCCGGGTGAGCCAGCAAAATGGCAGCAGCCAGCTCTGCCACATCATTTAAAGCGAGACAGCGGTTTCCAATACCAAGATTACAACTATGCACGAAAACCGAAAAATCCTTATTCTCCCATGTTCCAGGCACTCAGCGTTATGAATCCAGGCGTTACATTTCACGATGTTGATATTCTGGCCGATCGCAACAATCTCCGCGTGTTGCTCGAATTCGCCCAGGGCAAAGCCAATGGGCCATTTCGATTAAACATATACCTGGTCTTCAACACTTTAGTCATTGTGCGCCGCGAGTCACGCTGGTGGAAACTCTCAGACGGCCATAGCTATGGCATCAATTTCGAGCGAGACTTTACAACGACAACAGACGACATGTGCGACGCAACAAGCCACTACCGCGCCATCCGTTACAAAATGGGCCCGCTGAACGTCGTCTGCCGCTTCGAAGCCGACGCCTACGACGATGGTATGGGAAACGACAACCTCACAGAATCCGAGGTCGCAGCCACAACCGGCAACGGTGCAGGTCCAACCACCAGACCCACCTTCAACTATTCCGCTCCCGTCCGTGTGCTCCAAAAAGGCCATATCGTCCCCACCGCGCAAATGGTCGAGCTAAAAACACAAGCCTACCACCCTGAAAGCAGTGCTTTAGTACAATGCCAAGACCAGCTCTGGTTCGGCCGCACATCCCTCTTATTCACCGCCCCCTACGATAAAGAAACTGGTCGTGTCCAGCGCGTGAAGAAGGAAGACGCCACAGAGCGCGTAGCGAGGTGGGAACAAGCGCAGCAGGAAGCCCTCCAGAAACTCGTTGCGCTACTCGTTCGCATCCGCGCTGTGCTAGTACGCGAACGCAGACCGAATCGCGCAGTTGTCCTCGTGCGTGAAGCAAAAGGTGGACCGCTGGCGCTACGTACGATGGAGGAGAGAAGCTATGCCGTGGATAGGGATACAATGGAAATCTTCTGGCCACCGCGAGCTCATTCGTTTGGCGGGCATCGCGGGCGCGGCGGCTACGACCGTGGTAGGGGCTCTTTTCAAGGTTCGCGTGGCCGTGGGCAGGGTGGACCTGGTGGCAGAGGTAATTTTCACCCACCTCCTTTTCATGGCCGCGGTCAGTATCCCCCTCCGCCGCCTGGTTGGGTCCCGCCATATAACAATGCTGTTCGAGGCCGCGGCCAAGGCCAGTTTCATGGCAGCGCTTCGTCGGGTCCGGCCTATCATGATGACCGTAGGACGGATGGAGGACAAGGGCGGGGAGTGGGGAGAGCGAGACATACTGGTCGTGGTCAGGGTTCTGCGTATCCTTATTGAGGACATACGGTATGTGTCATCTTTGATGTGAGAATTTCCTTCAGCATGTCCACGTTTCGAAATCTTTGCATCTTTATAGATTTGGTGGAAGGATGTGGAGCTGGATAAGAGTACGATGGATGGATTTGAGGCTTGTTTTGCAACTGCGATGTGTGGAGTTATATCTGGGATTGTCCGGGCGTTATAGACGAGAAGCTGGAGTCATACTCGAATAATGATTCTGTTTCAAATCCAGTCATCTAGAGAAGGTTGTATTTCATGAAAGTCAAAAAAAAAACGATTACTACGCCCAAGATCATCAAATCATTCAATACCAGAAACAAAAGAACCCCCCCTCCTTCCAACACTGCCTCCTCAAACCTGAAACCCCTTCCCATAAGCAGTCGTAGCATTCAATCTCTCCAAAATATACTCCCCCGCCCTAATCGGCCTCCACCTCGGCACCTCCCCCTCCCCCACACACCCCGGCAACGTCTCAACAACAGCATCATAATTAACCGAAAAGAAAAACGGCACACTATACCTCTCCTCTCTCGTCCTATTAACCACTCTATGCACCGTACTCTTATACATGCCATTCGTCCACCTCATCAAAAAGTCCGCAACATTGACTATGAGGGTGTCGGGGAGGTACGGAGCGATGTACCAAGAACCACTTGGCTTGAGGATTTCGAGACCGGGGGTGCAGGAGGGGAGGAGCAGGGTGAAGCATTCGTAGTCGGAGTGGGCGCCTAGGCCGATTTGAGAGTCTGGAGATGTGGGGGTAAGGGAGAGGGAGGAAGGAGGAGGGTAGTAGAGGAGGCGGGCGATGCCGCCGGGGTGCGTGGTTAGGGGGTCGAAGTGGGTTTCTGGGAGGGAGAGGGAGAGGGCGAAGAGGCGGAAGAGGTGGCGGGATAGGTTTAGGACCTATGGGGTATATGTTAGTGGTGGTAGTGGTAGGGTTTGTAAGGGGGAGGGTTAGAACGAACATTGCCGTAGTATTCTTTTATTTCGGCGTAGAATCCGGGTAAATCTTCTTCTTTTGGCCACATGTTTGCGTTACCAGTTGATCCATCGAGATTTTTGTATTGGCCGTCGCCGCCGGTGGGATCGAGGTTGGCTTCGTATGCGAAGTTGAAGACTTCCTTTTCTTCCTTGTCGCCGGCGATGGATGTATACTCGCTGGGCTCCCAGCCTAATCCGAATTTATTGTTCTTCAAATGCAACTCTTCTTTCTTTTCAAGTGGCAGCTCTTTCATGAAACGCTCGGCTTGGTGCAAGATGCCGTCGCAAGCCGACTTTGGGATTCGGTGGTTGGTAATGTAGAAGAAGCCGGATGTTGTGCATGCTTTGCGTATTTGGTCTGCGACTTTCTGGCGGTCGGAAAGGGAGTCAGAGAATGAGGGTTCGAGATCGATGACTGGTATTTCAAAGTCTTTGTCTGCTTCTTCGTTTTTTGCTGAGAGCCGTGATTGCAGATATGCAGCTGCTCCGTTGTGTGCTTCTTCGTAAGTTGTTCGGTCCGTTTCTGAGGGCCCTGGACACATGATGGATGGTAGATGAAACAGTTAGACTTGGCGTTAGGTTTAGAGTGCTCTTCAGTAAGCCTAAAAAGGAAGGTTCAAGATTGAGTCTAAGGGTACTAGTAGACTGGTTGTAAATACTGTGTTATTCACAGAGAGGGATCTGGATGGAACCACTTGGGCGATTCGTGAACCTATATGTTGGACGGTGGCCAATGACAAGCCTTGATGATCGTTCACTGCCACAGTCTCCAAAGCTTACAGTATCACAGTGTGGAGTAATACAGCTGATAACAGGGTGCCAGACTTGGAGTCGAAATGTGGGGTACCGGTATCGGCGATTGATCGGATCTAAGACTCGTTTGCACACGCCAACATCCATAGTACATATACTAGTCCCCCCTCACATGCAACGAGAAATCTGTTAACACCCCGCATCCTACTCATGGCTACCTCTTCGAATACTACCATTCTTAAAAATGGACGCTGCTTCAATGCTGGCGCGTCTGAGCAACAAGCTCTCTCCAATTCGACAATAATCATCCAAGATGATAAGATCACCTTTATTGGTAGCCCAGATGCAAAGGAAGTCCAATCACACCTTGATGCTGGCGCAACCGTTCATGATCTTGGCGAAAAACATGTTCTGGCCGGCTTCATTGATGCCCACATGCATTTTCTCATGCTAGGTCAATCGCTGGACAAGGTTGAACTGGACGATGCCAAGGATCTGGAAGATATCCGGCGGCGTATTTCAAAGTACGCAAAAGCCAACCCAGATAAACCGCGCATCCTGTGCAAAGGATGGATGCAAGCGGCGACCGACAATCTGGCCAAAGCTAGCATGTTGGATGATTTGGACCCGAGACCGATATATATCGACGCCAAGGATTTGCATTCGTGCTGGTGCAATAGTGCAGCGTTGAGAGAGATGGGCGTTCAGGATATGGAGAACCCTGCAGGTGGCACAATCGAACGAGATGAGCAGGGAAATGCGACGGGTCTCTTGAGCGAAGCATGTGTAATATTGATTGTGTGGCCATATCTTGCAAAAGTCACGCCACTGGTCAATAAAATGGCCGCTTTGAAGGCTGCAATCAACGCATACCATGCGGCTGGGGTTACGGGATGCATCGACATGGCCATGGAAGAGCCCGCCTGGGAGACCATACTTGCATTAAAGGCTGCTGAGGGACTGCCGCTTCGATTTGCAGCGCATTGGTGCATTCTGCCTGGCGAAGGCGAGGAGCATCGACTGCGACAGGTCGATCGAGCTATCAAACTGAGCCAGGAATACAACAGTGAAACCAGCCCGGATCTGAAAATTGTTGGCATCAAGATCATCTGCGATGGCGTCATTGATGCGTGTACTGCTGCGCTGTCAGAACCGTATACCTCAAATGGACATTTCGAAGGCCCAATCTGGACCCCTGAAATGTTAGAACCCGTTGTCAAGCGAGCCACCGAACACGGACTGCAGTGTGCGTTGCATGCAATCGGAGATCAAGCCATTCACAATGCTGTCGAAGTTCTGGGAAAGTATGGCAAGCCCGGTCAGCGACATCGCATCGAGCATCTCGAGCTCACTGCGCCCGAAGATGCGAAGCGGCTTGGTGAACTGGGCATCACGGCGAGCATCCAACCTGTCCACTCTGATCCGGCCATCCTCCGTGCTTGGCCAAAGCTATTAGGCCCTGAGCGTGTGAAGCGGGCTTTCGCGTATTCCGAGTTTGCGCATCATGGGGCGACTCTGGCGATAGGCTCTGACACACCTACTGCACCATATGCGCCACTCTCCAACCTATACATTGCAACAACTCGCAAGTCGGCTCGCCAAGGAGATGAAGAAGACGCACCCGTCAACGAGCATTTCAAGCTCGAGTTGGCACAAGCGGTGACTGCAGCCACTCAAGGCGCAGCATACTCATTTTTCGCCGAAGACCGTGTGGGCAGCCTAGAGGTCGGCAAAATGGCTGATTTGTGTGTGGTAGATATGGAATGGAAAGGAGAGGAGCTGCTCAAGGCCAGAGTAGCTGAGACCTGGTTTGGAGGAAAGCGTGTGTATGCAGCAGCATAATTGCATGACCAGCAGAGATGGAATGAGAAAGTACAACCTGTATCATGGCAATCCCACAGCCGACGGCTCGTTGTCGTTCCCGAGAGATGATGCTTCGCATAAATTACAAGATGATAAGAATTGCTTTGCTATGAGTCTTGTCTCTCTTGGCCAGGCCTTCCTTCTTGTTCCAACGGCAGTTATGTGCAGATGACATGCATTTCTTGATACCGTTTCGTGAACTGGATTTTCACCAGCAATTGCTACAAGGCCCTCTGATACGCTCCACGTGGGCGTCGCTGGTATCTCGGCGGCAGCTCAGCGAATCTTTATCGCCGTGTGGTTGAGGTGCAGCATATGACAGGGCGTGTTAGAAGTGTCATCCATGTATCAGCGATGGCCCCAAAACCTCAGATCCAGCGCCGCGACACTCCGCGTTTCAGCGCCTCGA
Source organism: Bipolaris victoriae FI3 (assembly GCF_000527765.1). NCBI lineage: Eukaryota > Fungi > Ascomycota > Dothideomycetes > Pleosporales > Pleosporaceae > Bipolaris > Bipolaris victoriae. Next base: position 206,422 of record NW_014575350.1, on the reverse strand, counting down.
CTCTACTTACCAAAACCACTATGTGACGTAGAGAGCGGAACAACGCTCCGCGTGTTTCCTGTCTAATTCTTCTCGCTAGAGACGGTGCCAATTTCCGCTGTAGGCAAAATGTCTGTTGCAAGGCATCCTGGGCCGGGGTGGTTTCTATCATCGTGGCTTAGACGTGCGGAAGATGAGCCCACAGGAGCCCGCGAGCCAAGGCACGAGTTTAGAACGTTTCGCAAGCCGACCAGTATCGTGATGTAGACGGGTAGACGCGTGCAGATATATTGGTTGATGGTCGCGTCCCATGGCCCACAGCCCAGTTCGTTCATTCACTCTACATTTACATCGTCATCTGTTGTCGTCTATTAGCACTCGTTTCAATTGAACAATTCCTACACACATATCAAACCAGCCAACATGTTGACAAACCGCCGATCGACCATGATGGTCCCACCAAACCGGTTGCCAAGTTGGCACCCTCACTCAAAAGTCGCGGCACCACAAGTCGCGTCTCCAGCACCTCTCACATCAGAAGCCGAAGCACCTCAAAGTCGCACTCAGGCTCTCCTTACATCGACATCGCCAACATTGGCCGGCTACCGCATCATTAGCGCCATCGGCGCAGTACACGGCACCACATCGGTGACGCGCAAAGACACAAAATCTTTCATCAAGAACATTGCCTCCAACTTCAGCAGTAGCTGGGGAGAGCCGAAGACGATAACGAGCATCATATACCAAGCCCGCGACCAGGCAATTGAGAGGCTTATCAACGAAGCAATGAACAAGGGCGCCAATGCTGTGGTGGGACTGGAAATCAGGGAAAGCGAGGTACTTGGATGTATCGTCGTCAGTGTGAGCGGCACAGCAGCGTACGTTGAGAAGGAGAGTGCGACAAAGCGAGACAGTGCACAAGACGCGAACCCATTCCGATGACGATATACCCATGTCATGGAAGGATGGCAATGGTAATCTGCGAAGGACATGGTGTTTTTTTTTCTCTAAGAATTAATTGTGAATACGGGTATTTGGGGTTTGCGCATTGGCGTTTGGATTTAGTGGATACCTGGGGTAAATCCAACATTGCACGCACTTTGACAGTGTGTCGTCTCATGAGTTCATGTCCTCTTCACATGCGCGACAATTGCTGTTGTAGCCCTTCTTTTACTGTACAAAGGATCTCAAATGCTTACGCAATGGCGCCGTCGCTACCACGACTTTTGGTACGAGAGGCCTTTTTTTTCCTTCGGTTACGGACCATGTTGCCCCGAACAAGTCGCAACGTTTGGGTATAGCAGGTCTTCCTAAGCTCAAAGCAAAGAGGAGGTTTCTCGGCGCCAAACCTTCTTGAGCACTCGGCAACGGTCTTATGGCTAGCACTAAAGAAGCATTTTAACCGGCGATGGTCAGGCCAACGGGGCGGAGGAGGAGGAGGAGAAACCCCAGCTCTTGTTCCCCAGTTTCTCTCCGCCTGTGGTAGCCTCGGCATGTGGAGAGACCCTTGCCCATGCCCATGCCCATGCTCTTCTTACTTACATACACACAGCACTACATCCATCGAACCCATGTCCAGTCGCCTGTTCTTGTCAACCTAGCATTGCGCACATTGCACGTCGTGGAAGACATTGGTGTATACTGCCAGCCAAGAAGGGCGGCGCCGGGTCACGTCACTCAAGAGGGGGCGTTGCATCCGCCGACATGGATCGCCAGGAACTAGCACTCGACTTCATCCATTTCTTCCGTTCGCGAGCCCTCAGATCCTCCAATAACCACCGGCCAATTTTCCAGCCGCTCGTGCATACACGCCATGGAGCCGGAAAATGTCATGACGACTGGAATGTACACCAAGGCCGCCATGAAGATCTGCCTACATTCATCCTGTCGCCAAGGGCTAGCGTCCCTAACCACGCCCGTCTTCCGGGAAATGGTCAGTTGCCCGCGTCTTTGGCGACCGACTATAAGATGAAGACGCTGCTGCAGTCGAAATTCTCTACTGTCACGGCCAGCAATCTGCCAGTCTTCTGATCGCCAAGATGGTGCTTCTCAAGGCCTTCGTAGCAGCTGCTTGCGCTACTACTGCGCTCGCGGCAGACATTGTCGTGCATTCCTCTGGTGGCAACCAGACTGGCAAGCATGGACATCCGTATGGATATGGCTTCCTCCACGAGGTATTTTGCTTGAATCTCAATTCCCATGGCCCATGCTAATTGATGCTCCAGGACATCAACAACTCTGGTGATGGTGGTATCTACGCTGAATTGATTCAAAACCGTGCCTTTCAATTCAGCAAGAACTACAGCGTATCCACCGCCCACTACTTCCCCATCAACAATGCCGGCCTCAGCATTCAGTTCTTGGACCAGCCGCTCTCCAAGCAGCTCCCAGCCTCGATGCGAGTATCAGTTGGCAATGGTACTTCCGGCGCTGGTGTAATCGGTTTCAAGAACGACGGTTACTGGGGTATGGACGTCCGTCCACAGACCTACACTGGATCCTTCTGGGTCAAGGGAGCATACGACGGTATCTTTACCGCATCCCTTCAATCCAACCTCACAGACGAAGTATTTGGCTCCGTCGAAATCCCCTCCAAGTGTGTTGAGGACGACTGGACCGAGCACACTTTTGAGCTCGTCCCAGAAAAGGCTGCTCCAAACTCCAACAACACTCTCGCCATCACTTTTGACGGTGCTGCAGCACGCGCACTCGACTTCAACCTCATCTCCCTTTTCCCGCCTACCTACAAGGGCCGCAAGAATGGTCTTCGTATCGATCTTGCAGAAGCTCTTGCCGACATGAACCCCCACTTCCTTCGTTTCCCCGGTGGCAACATGCTCGAGGGTCTCCGAAACGACTCTTGGTGGGACTGGAAGGATTCTCTCGGTCCTCTCCGCTACCGTCCTGGTTTCCAGGGTGTATGGGGATACCAACAGACCCACGGTCTCGGTCTTATGGAGTATCTTGAGTGGGCAGAGGATATGGATCTCCAGATTGTTCTGGGTGTCTGGGCCGGTCTTGCTCTTGACGGTGGTATTACTCCCCAGCAAGATCTCGATGCCTACATTGAAGACGCACTCAACGAGATTGAATTCGTTACTGGACCCGCAAACTCTACCTGGGGTGCCCGCCGCGCTGAGCTTGGCCACCCCGAGCCTTTTGAGCTCAACTACGTTGAAGTCGGCAACGAGGACTGGCTTGCTGGTTTCCCTGGCGGTTGGGAATCCTACCGCGCCTACCGTTTCCCCATGTTCTACAACGCCATCCGCAAGGCGTACCCCCACATGACCGTCATCTCCTCCGCTGCGTCCAGCGACCCCGGCGGCACACCTCCTCTCTACGGCCCCAACAAGAAGAACGGCCAGATCCTTCCCTTGGATGCTCTCGGCGACTACCACCCCTACCGCGAGCCCGACGAGCTCGTCTACGAATTCAACCGCTTCGACAACGACGCCGGCCACATCGTCGGCGAAGTCGCCGCCACGCACGTCAACGGTGGCATCCGCTGGGAAGGCAGCTTGTACCCCTTCCCCTGGTGGATCGGCGCCGTCGGCGAAGCCGTCTCCCTCATCGGCTACGAACGCAACTCTGACCGCATCCCCGGCACTTTCTACGCCCCCGTCATGAAGAACAACAACCGCTTCCAGTGGCCCATCACCCTCCTCCAGTACGACGCCGATCCCAAACGCACCACCAAAGCCGTGACCTGGTACTGCTGGAGCCTGTTCGCTCACCACCCCATCTCCCACACCCTGCCTACATCCTCCAACACCTCCTACGGCCCGCTCTACTGGGGCGCCGGCATGGACGAGAACCGTGGCGGCGCACGCGTCTGGAAGGGCGCAGTGTTCAACACTACCAACAGCGTTGACGTACCTGTTTCCGTCCATTTTGACGGCATTCCCGCGGGTGCCAAGGCAAATCTTACACTTCTTACTAACTCGGTTGGCGATCCGTACATGTACAATGATCCATTTACCGGCGTTAACATTGTGAACACTACCAATGTTATCCTCACCGCTGAGGGTGATGGCGTGTTCCGCTTTGTCATGCCCGAACTTAGTGTTGCGGTGCTGGATACGGATGTTGGTGGTGGTAATGCTACAGTCAAGTCTCGTAGGCGCTTGTCGTAGTTTTATACAACCTTGCTGGGGTTCTTTTTTTCCCCAACCTTTGATGAAGATAATGAAATAAAATAATATTTTTGCTCCACAATTCTTGGTCTGAGATGATGTGATATTTGACATGATAGAAGTTTAACAACTGAGTGTCTAATCTACACTCCTCGCTTGCATGTCCTTTTCCCGAGCGTTTGGTTACTATCTCTTGATGCCATGCAAGTTAGATTAAGCTGTATGCAATACAGCTTCCAATCAGATCTTGAATTGAAAAGATACTTATTGCCGAGCAAAAAAAGATACATTCGAGTAGCAAGTCATCGATGTGACTCGCGCCCATAACCCCCACATGAGATGAATGTTGAGACAGTCGTCTAGACGGAAAAGTGGTGAATTAAAGTACAATATCATTCAATCAGGTACTCTAAGGGTCTTTAAATGATACAGTCTTGGAGACAAAAAGAAAGTCCAATAAGCAACCGACCTCGTCGTTCTACCAAGGCAGAACCAATAGCCACCACTCGCTTCGAGTCCTGCGTCCGCTTTCAAACCCAATATGAGCACGGTATACTCCAAATAGCATAGCAATTGCCCTTTTAGCACACTCCTGAAGCTCTGGACGAATAAGATGCGTGCCTTTGGTGCTGATGTGACCTGACCATCGAGGTGCTCAATTGGTCCAGCGCACAACGACGAAGAGGCAGATACAAAAACCATTTTCACAAAGATTCAGTAACTCAAAATCCCTCAAACTCTCTTGAGAATCCAAAAAGGAAAACTCAATGTCACCAGCAAAGCGCAGAAAGACGGGCGGTGCGGACATGAAGCCAAAGAACAAGGCCAGTGAACGAAAGCCACTCCCTGTCACTATTCTCTCTGGCTTTCTTGTAAGTGTCTTTCATGAAGGAGTTTGAATCATACTTACAGTATACAGGGTAGCGGAAAGACGACCCTACTACGACATATTCTCAAGTCACCAGACCATGGACTGCGCATCGCCGTCATCGTGAATGACATGGCATCTGTCAACGTCGATGCCAACATCATCAGCCGATCCAGCAACAAGCCGAATAGCAACGGCGAGGTACGCGTCAAGGAGAAGATGATACAGATGGAGAATGGTTGCATTTGCTGCACGCTCCGAAGCGATTTGCTGGTCGAGCTGGCCCGCCTTGCGTGGAGTGATCAGGGTTTCGATCATGTTGTGATTGAGAGTTCGGGTATTAGTGAGCCTCAGCAGGTTGCTGAGACGTTTACTACTGAGTTGACTGAGGCTATGCTTGATGCGGAGGGGTTGGAGCCAGATGAGAAGGAGGTGTTTAACAAAGTGTGGGTAGCTGAGCTGACCGTCATACCTTAACCTGCTAACTCAAAGTGAAGTGCAAAGATCGGTGGATTGAAGACAATTGCGACTGTTGATACCATGGTCACCGTCGTAGATGCCTTCCGCTTCTTCTCTGAGTTCGACACTGCAGAGTTCCTGCAGGACCGCTTCGGGAGAGAGGAGGTGCCTGACGAGGATCAACGGACCATCTCTGATCTCTTCGCTGATCAAATTGAGTTCGCTAATGTCATCATTGTCAATAAGATTGACAGGGCTGATGCTGCAACTCTGGGCCGCGTCAAGGCCTACATCAAGTCGCTTAACCCGAACGCCAAGCTTATTGAAGCTAGGTACTCAAAGGTGGATGTCCGTGAGATGCTGAATACTGGTGTCTTTAACTTCGGTGAAGCAGTTGCAAGTGCTGGATGGCTGAAAAGCTTGCACGAGATGACTGTGATGGATGTCCATGGCAAGAAGCGTGTTGCGCCGAAACCAGAAACACTAGAGTGAGTTGATCCCCAGGGAAATTTGAATTTTTGCTCACCTGTTTTTGAAGATATGGAATCGGGTCTTTCGTGTACCGCGCTCGTAGGCCATTTGATCCTTTGAAGCTTTACCGATTGATTGAGGGCAAGTTCATTCTCCTACAAGATGAAGCAGAAGATGTGGATGATGAAGAGGACGAAGAAGAAGACGATGGTAATGATGGATCATCTGAATCCGGCAAAGCCAGCACCTCTGGCGATGATTCCGACCAGGAAAGCAATGATGAGGATACTCCTCCAATTGATGATAAGCAGATTCTGGAGAACAAAAGAACCAGCCCTTACTTCGCTGGTCTTCACCGTAGCAAAGGCATCTTTTGGCTGGCAACTCGCCCTAACCAAATGGGTTCATGGAGCACCGCCGGCGCAATGCTGACACTCGGATCCGAGATGCCTTGGTTCTGCTGCGTTTCTGAGGAAGACTGGGGTGCTGATGAAGCTACCTTGAAGGCTATCAAGAACGACTTTGAAGGCAAGTGGGGAGATCGTCGCCAGGAGATGGTTTTCATTGGCGAGAAGCTCGATGTGAATGCGATGACCAAGGCGCTCGACTTGTGCTTGCTCAGTCGCAGTGAGATGAAGAAATGGGAAAAAGTCATGCTCGACAAGAAGCTAGATGATGATGAAAAGGAAGAGATTCTGCAGGAAATGTGGGACGACGGCTACTGGGCCGAGTGGCCGCGGGTACAGGACGAGGAGGAGCATTCTCATGATCATTCTCATGACCATGGCCGCCATCAACATGGCCAGAAGCACTGAATTCTCAATGCGTTGACCTGTAAGGTAGTAATGGTGGCTTGTTACGCAGAGAGGGGTTCAGGGCGGGATGCCACCCGTGACGTAATTCACGTTAGTTTCGGTGCTCGGTGCTTCTAGCCATGCCTCCATTCGTCGTAGATTCAACCAAGCATCCTTGACCAACCTCTCAATTTTGACTCTGCAATACCAACAAAAAGGCGATGAGCTGACAGCTCATAGCGTAGGTAATGAGGCGGGTTGCTAATGATTGAGGCTGCTCGACTCCAACTTCTTTTGCTCAAAAGGGTTGAAGTATCCCATCCCTCTATTCAGGTGGTGATCGTGCAGCTGACACGAAGTGCCCGCAGCACCAATTCTCAAGCAACATGGGGTCTGTGTCCCGCGCTGGAAAGGTTACGCGTCTTACTCAGCGGGGTAATGTGATGTCTGGAAATCATCTCAAATACAAATTCACAACCTCAACTCTATAAATATTTTCTACAAACAAAGATTTTGGCAGCCTTTTCAGATGTTCGATCCAGTGTCGAAGTTACTACGCATCAACCTCGCGTTGTTTGGGGGACGCTTCCTATCTTCCCCAGGCGAACAAATTGGCCGTCTTCCTGCCATGGGATGGAGCTCCTGGAACGTGTACCGATGCGACATCAACGAGAAACTCTTTGTGGAGGTGGGAAATCTTATGGTCTCCCTTGGCCTGAAGGATGTCGGCTACAGCTATGTCAACATTGATGACTGCTGGAGTGATAAAGATTATCAGCGTGATGATGTCACTGGGAAGATCAGACCAGACTACAACAAGTTTCCCAAGGGCATCAAGCATACAGCTGATGAGATCCACAAGCTTGGATTGAGATTCGGAATTTATAGTGACTCGGGAACATTGACATGTGCCGGATATGCCGGCTCTCTGGGAAACGAGAGACTAGATGCAGAGACGTTCGCAGAATGGGGTGTTGATTGTAGGTGCGACACGGAAAGTCAGAAACATAACTAACAGCAAGCAGACTTGAAGTATGACAACTGTTTTGTCCCTCAGAAATGGCAGGATAGATACCGATGGAGTCCAGATGACTGGGTGGCTGATCCTCCTGACGAAAAAAGAGCAGGTGATGACGCCGAAACCGAAGTAATTGAAGCACCGGATGGGTACGATTGGAGGTCCTCCAAAACCTTTGCTCGCTACAAAAGGATGGGAGACGCATTGCTCGCTACCAACCGCCCCATACAGTTCTCTCAATGCGCATGGGGCAATGCCCATATTGATCAATGGGGCAACGAGACTGGCCACAGTTGGCGAATGTGGGGGGATATCGGGCCTAGATGGGAAGAGGTCCAAAATGGAGACTGGGGTATCATGCCTATTCTCAACCACGCGTCATTCTTCATCAATGGCACCGACTTTTGGGGGCATGGTGACTGGGACATGCTCCAAGTGGGCAATGGCGAGCTGACCTTCCAGGAGAGCCGTACACACTTCGCAATGTGGGCTGCCCTGAAGTCGCCTCTTATCATTGGAACACCTCTTCACAATATCAAGCCAGAGATATTGGAAATTCTCAGCAACAAAGAGCTCATTGATTTCAACCAGGATCCATTCGTGGGACCCGCCGCTAAGCCATACAAGTGGGGCGTAAACCCGGACTTTACATGGAATCGGACTCACCCCGCTGAGTATTGGAGCGGGCTATCATCCAAGGGCGTGCACGTGTTTGTCATGAACACGTTGAACACAGTAAAAACCAAGATCATCGACTTTTCGGAGGTTCCAGAGCTTGATCCTGATGTTGCATACACAATCATTGACTCCTGGACCGGGAAAAGACTAGGGAAGTTTAAAGGAAAATATAAGACGACCGTCGATGCTCACGACACCCTAGCGATCCGGTTGGTCAAGGCAAGTCGTTTTGACTATTCGAGATTGCAGACCACATTTTGAGAAATTTCCTCGTCTCAGCAGTGAAGGAGGTGCTGGATTCTGTATGTGTCAGGCCTCTATCGAACAATTGACTATCAAGAGTAAAGACAAGATCGGCTCCTGTGGGGTGCAGATCTAGCGCTGGCGGGACATGTTGTTGTGACGTCAATCTCTCCAATTACCCCAACCTCTTCAAGTAGATCATTGACTCGAGATACTTCCACTTGAACAATTGCCATCTCAATGAAAAAGAAAACGTAATATCAGGTACATGACGGCAATGAGCGGTTGTTTGATCCAATGATGGGTGTTCCAGTGGGAGCTAATCTACCAGAAAGCCACAATCAACCTCACCGAAATCGCAATCACAAACGGCGAAAACGTTACATGATTACATACCTCAAGAATAAAGAGAAATGAAATCAGGCATAGGTGGCGCTCATGCGAACCCGGCTGTTGGGTCTATGCTGGTTCATTGATCCAAGGCTACGATGGAGCCTTTTACCCCGAGGCTAAATACAACACTATGTTCCTCGGGACTACTCCGGAATGTAACCCAATACAACGAAAAAGAACCTTTACCACGCCTACGATCTGCACCGGCGTTCTGAAAATGGAATGCGGGGGACGTTGCGCTAACGACGACCTACATAGTTCGTCAGCAGTACATCGTACGTACACGGGCAAAATGCGGTCCATCAATGAGGCGGGGGACAGTTACAGATCACCATCTCGTCGGGTATTGGCACACCATATCTTGACTCTATAGTGGAGTCACACGAAGTATAAAACCCATACGTTCGGACCGTATTTGGTCATAAACTCTCGGCCCTGACAATGTTTGTCACAGCAATCCTTACTGCCGTTGCTGGCTTCGTGCCATTGGCAGCAGCGGAAAACAGCACTCGACTATGGTACAATACTCCCGTCGCATCAAGTACCTGGACCGATGCTCTCCCGATTGGCAATGGTCGCCTTGGAGCAATGATCTATGGCATCCCGGTACAAGAACGCATACAACTTAATGAAGAAACCATATGGTCAGGAGGCCGACGAGATCGGGTAAATCAAAATGGTGCCCAAACAGTTTCGGAAGTTCGAGACTTACTCGCGCGAGGCGATGCTGCCGGTGCGCAAAAGTTGGCTAATTTAGGTATGATGGGCACTCCACAGACATGCAGGAATTACCAAACCTTGGGCGATATGGAAATCTCTTTCGACGGTACAAACAAATACGACAAAAGTACGTATGAACGGTGGCTGGATCTGGACACAGCTTTGTCTGGTGTACGGTTTAAGATCAACGATACTCTGTACGAGCGGGAGATGTTCGTGTCGGTGCCAGATGATGTTTTTGTACACCACTTGAAAGCAACGGGAAACGAGAAACTGTCTTTCCAAATACGTGTACATCGACCCAAGGACGGTTTGAATGAAGCTTCTGATCAGAACTGGAACGAAAACGGGTGGACATACATGACAGGTGGAACTGGCGGTATCGATCCGGTAGTATTTACTACTGCTCTAGCGGTTGAGTCAGACGGTCATGTGAGAACACTGGGCGAATTCATCGTCGTGGAGAATGCTACTGAAGCGACGGCTTTCCTTGCAGCTGCAACTTCGTATCGCCACAACGATACTAGAGCTGCTGTGGACAGCACTATACAAAAAGCCCAGCAACATACCTACGAAGAGCTCCGTCGTCGCCATATTGAGGACTATGCGCCGTTCTACAACGCCAGCGTGCTTAATCTGAATGGGCAGGATCTCGAGACGAGTAGCTTACCCACTAATGCACGAATAAATGCGACTCGCAGAGGTGCAAATGATCCTGGATTGGTCGCGTTGGCCTACAATTATGGTCGCTATCTCCTCATCGCTTCTTCTCGAGCGGGTAATCTGCCATCGAACCTCCAAGGCATCTGGAACAAAGAATTTGACCCGTTGTGGGGCTCCAAATATACTGTCAACATCAATCTTCAGATGAATTACTGGCCCGCAGAGGTTACAAGTCTCTCTAGCCTACATGAACCGTTCTTTGATCTTCTGGAACTGATGCGCAAGGATGGAATGCACACAGCTAAAGCTATGTACAATGCTTCTGGGTGGATGAGCCATCATAACACAGATCTTTGGGGCGATACGGCACCTGTAGATACGTATCTACCCGCTACATACTGGACACTGTCTTCCGGATGGCTCGTCACTCACATACTCGAGCATTACTGGTACACAGGTGACAAGAGCTTCCTCTCTTCAAACTTGCATATCGTATCCGAAGCCATTGAATTCTACCTGGACACACTTCAACCCTACAAGGCCAATGGAACCGAGTACCTTGTTACCAACCCATCTGTCTCCCCAGAAAACACATATGTAGGCCCAGATGGAAAGTCCTACAACTTCGACACCGCACCCACATGCGACATTGAAATCCTCAATGAGCTCTTCACAAACTACCTCAACGCCGTCGCCACCCTCTCAAACTCAACCGTAGACTCTTCATTCCTAACACGCATCCGCGACACCCAAGCCAAACTCCCACCATACCGGTATTCAACTCGCTACCCAGGCACATTGCAAGAATGGATGCAAGACTACGAGCAAGCCGAGCCAGGCCACCGCCACGTCTCCCATCTTTATGCTCTCTACCCAGGAACCCAGATCCTTCCTCCCGGCGCCCCAGGCTACGATGCTAAACTCTTCAACGCCGCAGCTGCTACTCTCGAGGACCGTCTATCGCACAACGGTGCGGGAACGGGTTGGTCGCGCGCATGGACGATTAATTGGTACGCTCGGTTACAAAATAAGACTGCGCTTGCAGAGAATACGTTTCAGTTCTTCAACACGAGCGTGTTCAACAATTTGATGGATGTCAATGAGGGTATCTTTCAGATCGACGGTAACCTCGGGTTCGTAAGCGGTGTTGCCGAAGGCCTGTTACAATCACACGTTGTCGACGACAAGGGCGTCAGAGAAGTATGGCTGCTACCCGTCCTACCAGGAGAATGGAGCGATGGATCTGTTAATGGAATAGCGGCGAGAGGCGGGTTCGTGTTTGATCTTGAGTGGGCGGATGGAAAGCTTGTGCATATGAGGATGGAAAGTAGGGTCGGTGGACCGGTTGTGCTGAAGTACGGCGGTAGTGGCAATTCGACGATTGCTGCTAGGCAGGCTGAAGGCTTTTCTAATGGTCGTATGAGGTTGGAGACGAAGGCAGGGGATGTTAGGGAATTCGATTTTCGTAAGGCTTAGAGTGATTATGTACTAAATCACAGCTTTTTGCTACGAGTTGCCATTCCTTGATATTGCTCCAACTTATCAATAATATGTACTCATGTATTGTAAGCCTCAGAGGTAACAACACGTATGAGCTTATCTGTCTTTCGACACATTTACTCAAGAGCCCATATCAATCTAGCAGGTCTTAATGCTTGCCGTTTTCAGTATATCTTCGTCGATCTTGGACTTCTCTTCATTCGACTTGTCATGATGAAAATTCGACCCATTTGAACATATGCTCTGCATGCAAGAAGTACTTTGAGAGATTAAACAGAATTCAGAATCTGATATTTATCGCAGAAAAGGTGCTGGAGCGGGGAGCGCTAGGCCCAACACGGCTGCAAAATGGAGGGCGCTCAGACCAAGAACGCGAGCGCGACTTCACAATTCGCGTCGCCCCTAACGACGGCTTTGTCTGCCCCTCTCTACCTCCACATACAAACACCATAACGACTTACGACCCACGAAGATAATGGCAGACAGACAGACACCGTTTTCCATTAGCCTTTTCGGCAGCCAGGCAGGCGATGGCCCTCAGGATGACACTGCGCCTTCGCGCGTGCAACGAGCATTGGTGGACTTTATCATGGAGTTTACCCTGGATAATATCTTCGTTTACAGGTACACGAAAAAGCAGTCATGAACCAACAAGTGCGGGACTGATACGGTCTCCAGAGATCAAATACGCGAGAACGTGCTCTTGAAGCAATACTACTGTGATATTGACGTTGCCCATCTCATCAGCTACAGCCCCGAGCTGGCCCATGACCTTAGACAGAACCCGGCTGAAATCATACCTCTTGTATGTCGTATTCTCTCCTTCTTCATACAAGCATTGACATTGGCCAGTTTGAAGCCGCCCTCAAGACATGTACGCAGCGTATCGTCTACCCCTCACAGAAGAACATATCCCTACCTCAGCACCAATTGCTCCTCCACTCCAACGCTTCAGAGCTTTCCATCCGTGACCTCACCGCTACAAACGTCTCACAACTCGTACGCATACCCGGTATCATCATTGGTGCATCCACGCTTTCCTCCAAGGCCACAGCCCTCGCTATTCGATGCCGCAATTGCCAGCATGAAGAGATCCTTCCTATAGCTGGCGGCTTCTCAGGAGTCTCTCTTCCAAGAACATGCAGCAGGAAAAGGGGAGAAGGCGAGGTCGGAGAGCAGTGTCCGCTGGACCCATACTATGTCATGCACGAGCGCTGCCAGTTTATCGACCAGCAAGTGCTCAAGCTGCAAGAAGCGCCTGATATGGTTCCAGTTGGTGAACTGCCGCGCCACATTATGATTTCTGCCGACAGATATCTTGCTAACCGCGTTGTTCCTGGTACACGGTGCTCCGTCATGGGCATCTTTTCCATTTACCAGCAAAAGGGTTCCAAGCGTGCAGGAAACGCTGCTGTAGCCATTCGCAATCCCTACATACGCGCCGTCGGCATCCACGCAGAAGTCGATCACGGAACCAAGGGAAATGCGGTTTTTACCGAGGAGGAAGAGCAAGAATTCCTCGAGATGAGCCGCAGACCAGACATCTACGAGGTCTTTTCGCGGTGCATTGCGCCTTCCATTTATGGAAACCAGGATATCAAAAAGGCCATTTGCTGCTTGCTAATGGGTGGTTCAAAGAAGATTCTACCAGATGGAATGAAACTTCGTGGTGACATCAACGTGCTTCTTCTTGGTGACCCAGGTACCGCCAAGTCACAGTTGCTCAAATTCGTTGAGAAAGTGTCGCCAATCGCTATTTACACATCCGGAAAAGGATCCTCAGCCGCTGGTTTGACCGCTTCGGTGCAACGCGATCACAACACGCGCGAGTTCTATCTCGAAGGAGGTGCCATGGTTCTCGCAGACGGTGGTGTAGTGTGTATTGACGAGTTCGACAAGATGCGCGACGAAGACCGAGTAGCTATCCACGAAGCCATGGAGCAACAAACCATTTCTATTGCCAAAGCAGGTATCACAACGATTCTCAACTCGCGAACATCGGTTTTGGCGGCCGCCAACCCGATTTTCGGACGTTACGACGATATGAAGACACCTGGTGAGAACATCGATTTCCAAACTACCATCCTGTCGCGTTTCGATATGATTTTCATTGTGCGCGACGAGCATGACCGTGGACGTGACGAGCGGATAGCAAAGCACGTCATGGGCATCGCAATGGGCGGGCGCGGTGTGGAAGAAAGTGTACAAGCCGAGATACCGATTGAAAAGATGAAGCGCTACATCACCTACTGCCGACAACGGTGCGCACCTCGTCTCTCACCCGAAGCAGCGGAGAAACTCTCGAGCCACTTTGTTAGCATCAGGCGACAAGTGCACGCTTCCGAAGTCAACGCCAACCAACGGTCTAGCATCCCGATTACGGTGCGTCAACTGGAAGCTATTATCCGTATCACAGAGTCGCTAGCCAAGCTATCGCTCTCGCCCATAGCAGATGAGTCTCACGTCGATGAAGCAATCCGCCTGTTCCTTGCGTCTACCATGGACGCGGTGAACCAGGGCGAAGGACAGAGTTCAAAGGAACTCATGGATGAGGTCAACAAGGTGGAAGAGGAACTCCGGCGCCGTATGCCCATCGGGTGGCAAGTCAACCTGTCAACGCTCAAGCGTGAAATGGTGGATGGCAAGGGATACTCTGAACAGGCTCTTGCGCGGGCGCTGCACGTAATGAATGCGCGAGAGACGATAAGGTGGAGACACGGAAACAGTGTTGTCTTCCGCGCCAGTGCCTAAGATTTGGGACTGTTTTTGAGGTGTTTGTCTGGGAGTGAGGCGTATTCGCCTTGTTCGAGGCGCTGGGTGGAGAGCAGGTGATCAAGGAGAACTCGGCATGGGATTGGATAGAAACATTATTGTCATGTAAAATCTGGTGTGGCGCAATATTCCGGCGCAAACTCTGAGTTGTGCAACCCAATTTTTTCTTACCCAACACTACCGTGACATCATCGCCAACGCCGCAAAATCATCGGAAGGAAACAAGGCTTCCTTATTCGAAACTGGTTAGCGCATCTTAAATAAGTGCAAATTGTATGTCCAGAAGTGTAGGTCTTAGGCTTCGCTTTCCCAAACCAGACTTGACTCGTTACTTAATTGTGGGAATTGTGGGCCGCTTCTCTCCCAGTTTGTGGCTCACTGATGGAGATAAGGCGGATAAGAAGTCATGTTTTTGATCGTCTCCACACTTCCACCATATTTGAACCTGGGGAAAGCTCCCGTATGATTGGTTAGTAGGAGAGGAAAGTGTGTGTGCGGGGATACGGTGAAGACTTGATGGATTGTAGGGGTTGTTGGAGAGACACTTTGTTCATGATGTATATAGCACGTTGGGCACTTGAGATGATATGATTGGCTTTTTTTTTGGTCATTAATATGGAAGTGATGATTCAATTTCTCTATTTTGATAATTCTAGCCGTGAATCGATGTCAAATCTGGGGGACGTGAGGCTGGAGTGACGACAGGTATGCCAGTGGGTTGGCCCACAAGGTTCCAGTTTAGCACGCAGCCGACATCCAAATGTGAGATTTCGCTTGTCAAGATCGGTGCTGGGTGAATGAGATACTTTGGCTTCAGTGACTTGTTGGTGAGACCGAGGAGCTCTCAGCCTGTGCTTCAAAGGGGCCGAAGACTAGGGCTATCCGAGGTGCTGGTTGTTAAACAATATGATGAAATCACGGAATGGCGGTCTACAAGACTAGTGTATGAATACGGAGGACCCAAGGCAATGAAACTACATCGTCATGTTGGACCAAATAGAAGCTGTTACACAAGCTCACAAAGGCATCGGATTGGCATGCTCCGCGGCAGTGTGATTGCAAGTGAAGCTCCTGCATTATTGAGTATGCTATAAGCAATTTGTTGGATTCAAAGACGTTGATGGCCGGCTCAGAACGGGGCCATACAGCTTCGCCCAACCGAGTGCGAAGAGGCATATACATCACCCATTTGCAAGAATGGGCTGACTGTGCATGTGGTGTTTCCCAACGTGAATGTGATGAGCTGGGAAGATGTTTTCCCACATCTGGCATCGTTTTGCCTACAATGTGGGATAGCGCAACTTGCATCAGTTGACTGCTATCCCAAATCCTGCCGGTGTGGAGCCATATGTTCAGCGCCCCGAAGTGTGCAAGGTGTTGGCCTTGATTGTGATTGAGAAGATGATATCACTGCACTAACACGACCTCCTTGGTGAATGAATGGCAGGTGTATCGCGTATTGACCTCTTCCAGCCTTGGGCTCCGTGGCCAGGTTCTGACGTACCGCTTTCTCGCTCTGTTCATTCGAACCACCAAAGGTCATATGGCGCACCAAGTTGCAGAATGCCTTTGATCATCACCAGAATGACTTCATGTAGGCGTTATAGCATTCCCACGGCTAGATCAAGGAAGTCACTGTAGGGGCTCACAAGGATGGACAGGAGCGCTGTAAGGTGGGCCCTGCAGACGTTGTAAAGAGTCCGGGGGGCAGGGACCATGGGCAGTTTGCAATTCTAAGGCTGAGGGTGCCAGGCGAGGGTGGGAATCTTGAAAGCCAAGGGGCCACGGTATAGGCTTTGGGTAGTGGCTATGGTTTTCGGTGGGCCTCTGGTTCAGAAGACTGCTTCGCCAAGGTACGCTCAACTGGAGCTAGTAGGATGAACCAGAGCGCCTCGTTTCCACACCAGAAATCTTGCAAATTGTGCATGCCATATGCAATATATTTGTCGGACACTGCTGGGGCAGGCTGTGCGACACTCCGTGGCTTGTTCGATTGGTGGAGGTTAGTATGTCCAAGAAGTACGGAGATTTACGCAAGTAGACAGAGCACTTTGTGGTGGGGGCCCATTATTGGAAGTGACTCTCGTGGCTATAACGGGGGAGGCTGGTCCTGATATAGACGAATGCCATCCCATAGATGAGGAACGGATACGTTTTTTCTTCAATTTTTCTCATGGAACCTAGCAAATAGGTTTTGGAGAGAATGTCAGCATGTTGAGGCCGAGGGCTACACAAAAAAAAACGGGCCAGCTGTGGAATCCATGGTCGTTGCTGAACCACAGCGATCTGATCCGTCACTGCCTGGTATGGAGGTGCCCCAAGAGAGAGCGAGCACAGGAGTATATAAGTATCTGACAAATGCGCGCCTTCTCTCAGGCAGTCCATTGCTATCCAGCGACGCAACGCGCAATCATCAGCATCGCCATGGACTTTGACTGGGAGTTTGATGCAGAGCTGCTTGGTCAGCCAACACTATTGGACGGGCTGAGATTTGGTGAGGATGTTGACAGCAGCGGCACTCACCTTGCACAGGGTATTGGTGGTGGAGTGCAGCTCGGCGGCTCACTGCTTCAGATAGCCGGTAAGTTTTCCCGCTCCGCTCCGAGCTCGGCGGGACTCGGGGTTTGGTGGTTCGATCTGATAAACTAGGATATCCATCTGATAACAGCGCGCTTCTCCATTCGCACCTGACCTCTACCCAACAAGCGGTGGTGGCTATCAGGAACGAGATGCTTCTCAACTACATCAATGCACCCGCTGGCTGTGCTGCCTCGCCTACTGCCTACAACTCACCCGGTGCATCGCCTCAGTCGCCCACTGCGCTCGTGGAAAACACTGATTCCCGCCGACCCAGTCGAAGTGAGTGTACACCGTCCATTGCTTTTCCCTTGTCCCACCCGCGGTTTGCCGCGGCTGTTGGCTGCACAACACCACAGTTGACGGTATGTACTGGTACTGACAGACTGGTAGCCCTCGTCCCCTGCCCCGCAGTCTCTGCGCACGACTCGGTCGCCACGTTGTCTCCTGAACCCAACACCAACGCTGGCCCTCCCCAGACTGGCGGGGGCCCGCTCAGCAAGACCCATGTCGTCCCACCACGCCCCAAGCCCGGCCGCAAGCCCGCCACCGAGGAGCCAGAGTCGAAGCGCAAGGCCCAAAATCGACAGTCGCAGCGTAACTTTCGCCAGCGCAAGCAGAGGACCGTCCTGGATCTGCAGGAGTCGTTGAATCAGGTCTCTAGGCAACTTTTGAGTGCTAATACTGACCACGCGAGAGAGCGTGACCAACTCAGAAGTGAAATCGAGAAACTCAAAAACTATAACCAAAGACTAATCAGCGAAGTCGACGATTGGAAAAACGCTTGTAAATATATGCAGGACAGATTGTCAGCCATCTCTGGCCAACCCCCTTCCATGCCTCTCTCCTACCCCCGTCATGACACTCCCCTCCGCAGGGCCTTCGATACCGACTTCAATGCCCAAGCTCTCGTTCCCAGCCCTCAACCAACAGATCTGGGATGCGACCGGTGCACAAAGGACCATTGCGCCTGTCTAGCTGAGATGACCAATGACACTGCTTTCCAAGGTCCTGTCGACCCCATGACAGGCGTCCACCATGGAGAGCCTGATGACGACAAGCCACGCGACCACAGCGAATTCGAAACAGACTTTACAGCTGCGTTCAGTAAACCAAAACCCCATGATGCCGATCCGGCTGCACTCCTCTCTTCGGCCGAAGACGCAAAGTTTCCCGATTGTGGTTTTTGCGCAGACCAGCCAGAGTCTTGCATCTGCAGAAGCTTGCGTTCCGAAGCTGCAGATGCAACCTCATCACTAGCGCCCATTTCAACTACCCCCTCTAAGCCTACCAAGTCAAGTGTGGCTGTGACCGGTCCCGGTTCCTGTGCTGATTGTCAAGCGAACCCTGAGCAGCGCGCCTGGTGCCAAAGGGTTGCACAGCTTCGCAGCGAAGCGACACCGCCCAACTCTCGACGCAACTCAACAAAGAGCTTTGTGCTAGGAACCATGGAGCCCAAGGCCTCTACCAGTATCGACATGAGCAGCCCTGTAGGCCGTGGAGACACGGTTGGCTGCAGTGATGCTTTCAAGCTGCTTGTCGGGCGAGTCGACACGCAAATGGATTGGCGACAACTGAAGCCTGTCCCTCCAACCTTTGCGCAAGAAGATGCTCGAAAGAACACATTCACCATGGAGCCCGGCATGTACAGCGCTATGGAGCTGGATGCTAGCAGCATCCTCACTACTCTGCAGCATGCTCCGGGTCCCATCAAGCCTCGTCCATCCGATGGTACATATGCACGCTTGGTGCAAGAAGCAGAAGAGAGGCGCCGGAAGTCTTCCACTCCCATGAAGAAGTCCGATGACCATCCCATGCTGGACTGTGACAAGAACTAACTTTACATTTCTTCCATCTCTGATTCCAAAGACCATCATTCTGCCATAGTTTATCGGCATTGGTCGTTGCAGAGTCATCATTACGATTGACTGTACATCCCATGTGACGGGATTAGCAGTCGCAAAAAAAAAGATTACGAATCACGGCAGGGCGGTCATTTTACTGATTTTTGTTTCCACTACTTGGTTTTACTACAGCAGTGATCAGACTATAATGATCATAGGATAGACTAATAGGAGAACACATCTCTTCACGTATTACGTGTAACATTTACGTTTGATTTTTGATGAGTTTCACGTGCTCTTGAGTGACTTGTCTATAAGAAAATTCGTACGCCGAGGCATTTTTCTTACTAGATTGCTGGTTGAGCTGGCCGAAGAGGTGCCGGTTGAAAGTATCAGTCACGCCATAATCGCTGTTTGTGGCATTGACAACAGGCGCTTGTACTATACGCTTACGTTACGTTCTTTGGCTGGAACAATCGCGGAGATTGTTCGGACGCAGATTGCTGTATGATTGGTAGAAAGCCCATCCGTTATCGGATCTTATCAGATGATCAGATATAAATTTTGCACTAGACTCGAAGCAGTTTCCGGTGCCCAGAGAGCGGATCAAAGTTTGCACGGTCAGAGCATCGTGGTAAAAGGTAAGAGGCGTAATCATGTGATGCAGATGTCACAAGTGGAAGTCAACACCAAGAGGTATCATAAACTATGCCTTTCCTGTGAAGAAGATGTGGTGCATGATCGAGTATCGAATATTTTTCCACTCTGTCCAAGTCGCACATATTTGCCCGATCATATTTCCCTTCTCGAAACTACCGTTTTTTTTTTTGACATCTCCCTCAAAATCAAGAAGTCACTTCTTAACCCCATTAACAACAACTTCATGTCCCTCCCCCTTTCCCTGTGCAGTATACACTCCCGGTCCCGCCCTAACCGCAACCTAAATGTGTCCATTGATCAACTCTATTCTTTCTATCCAACACCGCCCCCTACCAAAAAAAAACCCCCCTTTGTGAAAACCAACCTTCCAAAATAAAAATCGCTCTAGAAAGCTAGAATATGTGGGAAATGAAAGGAATAAGGGAACAACGAACCTGAACATCCACCCCCCACTTTTGTGCGTTAGCAAGAGCAATGTTTGCTGCTTCTTGCTCCAGACATGCAGCTGCGGCTGCGAGTTTGGTGCCTGCGGCTGAGAGGGTAGTTCCTAGCGCGGAGAGTTCAGAGGCGAGTTTTAGGAGGGTGTCTGGGGTTGTGTTGGACATTGTTTTTTCTTTCTTTCTTCACTACTTGCGTGTATGTTGGATGGTATATGCTTAGTTGGTGGGTGGGCGGGGACTATGAAATGTGATGAGTTTGAGAGGATTGGTGGATGGAGATGGGGTAATGTAAGAGTAGATGATGTTTGTGGAAGTGTTGAATTGGTTTGACATGTTAGGTGTATAGCGAACAGTGGGTTGGGTACTATGTTTGACAATGTTCATGAGTGTCTTTGGGAAATGTATGATTGTATTGTGAGATGTGTTGTATCATACTTCAACTTCTAGTGAGCATTCATGCAACTGCAACATTGAATGGCATATTGAATAACAGAAACTTTAGCACTACAACACTTGTGCTTAGGTGTACGATTGTATCATGATGACTGTGGATGGCAACTCATACTTATCCAGTACGTGGTTGCATGGCAGTTCACGCCCTCGAATCCTCCTTCATTTTCCGTAGCTGAGCCAGCACATCTTCCTTTGAAATATCATCTTTCAAACACTTCAAGAGTAAGTCTTGCTCGCTTGTCGGAGCCATACCTGCGGCCTCGGGTACTCTCCTATCAAGATTGGTGGGAAACGGATACCCTTCTGCAACAACACTGACAAACGCCTTAACCTTATCACTGAACCTATTCTTCACATACATCTCTGACAGCGCATCCCATGTGTGCTCAATAAGAGGATACGTATCAATCGATTCCATGGGCTTACCAAACGCCGACGAAATCTGCAGTAGGTTCGCCGAGCGCATGATATCCGCAGAGTCATTCTGACCTGCAGCATGGAACAGCGCAGGATTGAAGAACAATCCATCACCTTTGTCCAACGGCAACGAAAGATAATTCTCCAAAAAGAAGTCCTGGAACTCAGGTATCCGATATGCCATATACCCTTGCTCAAACTTCTGACTGAACGGCAACAATCGCGTCGGACCACTTTCTACGGGCATATCCGAATGCGCAACTGCACCTTGTAGCGTGAGAAATTGCGATGCAACCTGCACTCCTTTTGGGAATTTGGCGCATGACTCGCTATCTTGGAACCCAATGTGGTAGTCTCGGTGCGAAATCTGGGCTTGGGCGCCGGGCTTCACAATATTGACTTGTGCAGTCAAGCGGTGATACGGACCGAGCCATGCCTCGGATATCAATAGAAGCCAAGGGTTGGAGTAGTATTTTACAAATGAGGCTGCATCCAGGAGGCAATGTTTGGATAGTGAATTCCAGATGCGGTCGTTTGCGCCGGCGCCTGCAAAGTGATCGCCGCGTTGGCTAGACGCTTGTTTCTCTTCTGCAATTATTGATGAGTAGACCTTGTTGACGTCGTCAATTAAAGACGTGTCTTGGTAGAGGTTCTTGGTGATGAAGACGCCGGGGCCTGAAAGCAGGATGTGGTACCATTCGTCCTGTAGAGCAGCATGGTGTTCTGGACGCAATGATGAATAATCGGGGAGATGATATATCGGCACGTGCGACTCGACAGTGCTTGCAAGCGGATAGTGAATTGATGAAGACTCCGTTGTTAGCTTCTTGAAGTCTTCCAATGAGGGCGGGTTGTTGATAGAGTACAGCCGAGGCTGGATTCCTAATTCTTGGCGGGCGTGCTTGACGCCGTTTGGGGTAGAGTAGTCATTCATTGTTAGGCCTTGTGTGACGATGTTCGAAGGCTGCGCATATACTTTCCTGGCTGAGTATGCAAGGGCGTTTGTCGGTATTGATTATGTCGGCAGTTGTGTCACTACGTACGTAATAGTAGCAGTGCTATTGGCTCTACTACATATTGGGGTTCCGGGCGGAAAGCGGAGAAGCAACCCGACACACACTTCAAATCGAGCTATGTACAGACAAACACATCCATGTCTGTGAGAATCAAACGAGCACGCGTGCATCGTGTACATGCAGGAGGCATGTGTATTGGGCTGGAAATTGCGTATTTGGAGTAACGCCAAATATAGAGATGTTGTACAGCTACTAAACTTGGCATACTTCCTGGAGTAAGATATTGTTATTCATCTGCTGATCGACTTTCATCATCGATCAGGATAGAAGGCGCCTCACCTTCTATCGAAGATGTAACGGTGGTTTAAAAGGGCCGTTTATTTCGCATCAATCACCGCGCAGTCACGCCGTGAAACCTTGTTTTCCCCCGCTCTTGTCATTAATTTCCGACTTGCTTGGCTGAGTTAGTGCAGATTGGCGAATGCTTGGCTTCGGGGAGGCGATGCGCGATACGCTGCCAAGGTGTCGAGATAGATGAAACGCACCGACTAGTTGTGTCAGTCTGCTCTGGGCCTCCCAACATACGAGGGTTGTTATGCTTTGACATGAAAATGGCACCGACACATTTGGGGGCACGGATGCTTCTGGCATATCTCGGGTTGTGCGCATTAGTTTTGTGGTAATGCCTGCATGAATAGATTTCTTGCATCACAGCGCTTCTCTTGGTAAACTACATTAGTTGATATTTGCATGCGATCATGGGTTCAAATTGTGATTGCGTTTGTTCGCGTTGATCTTAGAACTATCCCATATCCCAGCCTATGCTTGCTACGTTTTTAGAATAGTTTTCAATACAAGTCCTGTGCAAGGTGCTGAAAATTGGTTTCTTTGCGTGAAAAAATAACACACACTAAGTGACTGCTTGCGAAGAGAACGAAAATCGGATAGAGAATGAATATAGCGAAGGTGCTACATCCAATGCAACAGCGATGGGATATGTTGTCTTTACTCAGATCAGAATTAGAAAGATGCATATGATATGTCATCGTGAATTACGAAAGACAATTGAGAATACATCAAATCCGATTATTTCCATGTTGAAAGTGACACGCCAAAAACTTTGTGTATATTCTGTCTCACTATTTCCGCCCCGAACGACGATTTTTGCAAAGCACGATAGAGAATGTGAGCGTAGTTCGCATCGTACACAAATATGCTCGCGCCAGGTGATAAGAATTTCAGTATGAAATCTTTGTATATGATCATAGACTCAGAGTTTTCAGTAGGCAGTGAGTTTGGTTATAACAAAAATTATGATAAATCATTATTCCTACTGAGTGTCGGTCCCGATAGATCATATCATTAAAGTATATCCAAAAAGCAAAAACTGTTTTTTCTCCAATCAAATGCTAAAGTCGTCAACCCTCGCATACAGATCCACAATCATGTCTGATTTACGCGATGATTTATCAGTCAGTATATTAACATTCATTCTTCAAGTAGAATCGTGGCTATAAGTTCAAATTTTGATTCAATAGTTTCGTCGCATGATGTAGAATCAGTCTGCATAACCCCTAGATACCACAAGCGAGGATCACACACCTGCACTACTAAAAGATACACAGTGGTGTTGAATCAACACGAAAGTTGTTCTTACAACAGCGCATCTGCCAACTTAGTGTTGAGCGGCAGCTAAACCAAGTTCGGCCGCGTACATCAAAGACCCTGCAGGTTATACCAAGCGGGGCAAGCCTCCTTCGCCCCCCATCCCTGCCGTTCTACCAATAAACTTTCGATAACCATAACAACTTGCTCAACCTAAAAACCACGACACGACTCCGCCCAAAACACCATACGACTGATATTTCGCAATGTCGATCCGAACATTTACAAACCCTCCACTCCACCCCCCTTTCTCTTGCATATCCGCAAGCTTCCGTGTTGGCCCCCACCCCGCTTCTTTGTTCTATGTGTAACTACAAGACATCTGAAACACGACACCCCGGTAGACTGCGAGAACCCGCCCCCCTCCGCTCCCCTAGTCATGTTCGAAGGGCGGCGGCGGCAGCAAAAAAAAAGAAACGACCCAAGGTAGCAAAGCAAAAGAACACACAAAAAGAAAAGAAGAAGAAGAAGAAGAAGAAGAAGAAGAAGAAGAAAAAACGGTGCACAACAAACGGTGTAACAAAAACGTGAATTCTGATTTCTACTCTATGACATAGATGTTGGTCTGCGTGAAACGTCGTACCCCATTATTTCCCCATCGTCATTCGTCCGTCATATCTGCCTCAACACTTCTCAGCTCTCTCAAATCTCCCCCAATTTGCCACCCGTCAGTGCAGTGCGGTGCAACGAAAGAAGCGGGGAGGGGAGGGGGGGCAACCCACCTACCTGACTACTTACCGATGTCAAAGACACGGCCTGGCGAGCCATGCTCACGCATGAATTTGCGCAGGGCCTCGAGCGTCGCAGTGTACCCATCGATCTGATGCTTAAGCCACAGAGAGTGGTACTTGGCTGGAATGGCGAGTTCTAGGTCGCGCAACGCATGTTCCATGGATAAGAGAAGTGTGCCTGCTTGTTGCATGATGAGACGGTAGTTGGTGGTGGCGATGGAGGGTTGAGAGTGCTCGGTGAGGAAGGTGGTGATTAGGTCTTGCAGGCCGAGACAGCAGCGCAGTGCGCGGCGTGGAAGCTTGGAGGCGGCGGTGGATTGCTTAGCGGAAGAGCTGGAGTTGCAGCCCGAGGGAGCGAGGCCCGCTTTGCCTTGGGAGCATTGCTCAGCGACTGCGTTGCTTGACTCGTTGGTGAGCGGCTTGCTCACCGCGGGAGGTTGGCATGGATCCGAGCATGGGACGTTACCGTGAGGAGGCTGGCTGACAGCTGACTTGGCGTAGTCCATGTTGGTGGTCTGATGTTATTTTGACTTGTCCTGTGGTTCTTGTTGCGTGAGTGTGATGTTGTTTTGTGAGTTGCGGTTGTGGATATCGATGTTTGATTTAAAAAAAAGGGTAACTATGAGGCCAGATTTTAATATTCTGATGCATAACGAACTCTGTGTAGTCAGTCAGTGCAGTGTTGAGGTCACAATGGTGAAAAAGATCCGTTGACGTGAGCATCTGGGACAGGTCAATGACACAGTGCAAGTAACGATGCAGGGTGATCCTCTACGCTCATCGTGAAAAACCATCCAATTGATCGTGTGTTGTATAGGCACAACGATCAAAAAATCACTTATTTAAATTCAGTTTTGTCCCAAAGTGTTCCTTATCACACAGACAAACAGTACGATTTAAACTACAACTACTACAGATCGAAAGACAATCGAAAACAAACACAATGGATTCTTCAAAAGAGGAACTTTTCCTCATGTGTGAAGAGGCTCGCAAAGAATGCGAAGATTTCATAGAAACCTGTAAGATTGAAGATATGGGGCGCGGTTTCTGGGCCCCGTTTTGGCGATCTGCATCGCAGATGTCCTTGTCTCTCACGAAATCATTTCTCTCAGTCGAAATGGAAAGGAGTCAGCCGGAATGGTGGAATCACGAGGTAATTCAGCGTCATCTAGAGACCATCCACCGGATTAGGAAGTATGAGCGAAAGCTTCGATACTTGGTTCACGACAAGGAGATCTTCCCCCTTCCCCGCGAAGATATCCGTGCAGCCGAGCCCCTTGAGCTGGAGGTCGCGGTGCTGGGCGAGACGAAGCATAGTGTTGTAGCAGCCCGAGTTATGTTCTTGTTGCGGGCGAGGAAGGAAGGACGAAGCACATTTCCGAGCGACGGTGGTCTACGGTACGGAGGTCTTGACTTTTCCGCCTTTACCGTGAAGTGGAGTTTGCCGCGGTGGTACCAATTTCTTTGCTCGAATTATACAAAGGAACCCTGGTTGCCTGATTGGCAGGCAGTTGTGGGGCTGGTGGGCTGGGTCACATACCATGAGCGTTTCCTTTTACAAACGATCCGCGGAAGCTGTGTTGAAGCCGGCAAGATTGCTGCAGACGATAGGGTGGTGCTCTTCCAGACATCTATAGCCTACGACATGATAGGCCCAGATTGCAAAGACTGTCCCGTCTGCCAGGAGGAAGTGGCCAAGACACCAGCGGAAGGGGGGGAGGTCCCAATCAAGTTACACTGCGGCCACATGATAGGAAGGGACTGTCTGCAAACTTGGTTGAAGTCATGGCACATCGATAGGGAAAAGGAGAATCCGACATGCCCTTTGTGTCGAGCGCAGTTGCCGTTGCTCTACAAAGACATTGAGTCGATGCCGTGGGACAAGCAATTGGAATTGCTGCCAAGGCAAGTGCAGTTAATCGCCCGGGAGTGGGTGGCGTATGCACGCAGCGATGAGGCGCTGGACAGGGAAGTCGATGCCTTCCTACTGGCGGCACGGGCGGAGCAAATTGATGGGTGTTACGGAGTTGAGTTGGGGCACATGCTGGCAAAGCTGGAGACACGGCGGTTGGCCTTCGTCCAGTACCAGAAGACGCTGCAGGCGGTCCTTGAAGGTATGCAGGCTGGCTAAGCGGTGCTCGTGATGGCGCTGGGTTGGCAAGTGTTATTTGACCCCGTGGTTTTCCAATACAGGATATATTGCAAACAGTTATATCGTCTTTTATACGTAGAACGTAAGATTTCTTTATACTTTGGTACCTTGGAGTGAAATGGATAGTACTAATGTGAAAAAGAGATATAAAACAGCGCTAAAGGTAAATTACCACATTAGCGTGGGCGCTAGAGCCACTTGCGAAACCACGGGGCCGACTACCGCAAATAAACGAAGTCAAAGAACTTTTGCCCTCTGGGATGGACGAAGGGGCGGGCTTGGCAGGGCGCCAGAGGCAGAGTGGAGGATGGGAGATTATAGATTGAGGCAAAGTGCCAAGGTGACTGAGAGTCGGACGGTGAAACAAGATCCCTAGCGGTACTTTGGCGGCCTTGGGTCTTGTTTTGTTTTTGCGAGGCTTGGCCATCGCTTAAAACGGCTTGGGCAATGGTTGGCATTCCTGCCTTCATTAAACATAGAGACTAGAACATTGCAAACATTCCTCCCGAGTGGATCCCATGACAGCGCCGTGTGGGGGGGACGTGATGGGAATAGATGAAGTCCATGTCTTGGGTCACCACTCCCAGCGTCGTCATGGACAAGACACCGAGTATAAGTATGGCCCAGTTCGCCTTGCTGTAGAAACCATCGCAGTCCACGACTTTCGATTCTCACTCATTCATTCGCTTCTTGCAATCTTCTCTTCTTTTGAACATATATTCAACTTACTCTTTACTCCTCCAACATGAAGGCTGGTGCTCTCCTCGCTCTGCTTGCGGCGCCCATGGCGGCCAATGCCCACTACATCTTCAACATTCTCGTCGTCAACGGCCAGACCATTGGTGGCGAGTACGCCTACGCTCGTAAGAACAGCAACGCGTACAACCCCGTCATCACCAACGACATTGTCAACTCCAACGACCTCCGCTGCAACAGGGGCGCTGTCGCTGGTAACACCGGTACCTACACCGTCAAGGCCGGTGACAAGATCGGCTTCAAGATCTTCAACAACGAGAGGATCGAGCACCCCGGTCCTGGATTCGTCTACATCTCCAAGGCTCCCGGAAAGGTCAAGGACTACGATGGCAGCGGCGTCTGGACCAAGGTCATGGAGAGCGGTCTTGCCAACCCCAGCGCCCCTGGTGTTGACAAGAGCTGGGCCAACTGGGACAAGGATAGGCTCGAGTGGACCATCCAGAAGAGCATTCCTGCTGGTGAATACCTTGTCCGTGTCGAGCACATTGGTCTTCACGAGGGTCACGTGTAAGTAATCTCCTCCAACGGCATTCACGACATCAACTAACTCTTCTCTAGTGGCAAGGCCCAGTTCTACATGGAGTGCTTCCAGCTGAACATCCAGTCCTCTGGCACTGGAACTCTCGGCCCCACTGTCAAGATCCCCGGTCTCTACAGCGCCAACGATGCCGGTATCAAGTTCAACAAGTGGAACAACCCCAAGTCTTACTCCATGCCCGGCCCCAAGCTCTACGCCGGCCAGTAAGCGATTCGCATTGCCAGCCAGCCGTCAAGCAAACGAGCAGGCATTCATGCCAGCTGCCCAGTCAGCACACAGTCGAGGAGGAAAGGGTGTTTTTGTTCATATTCGCCCCAGTGGCGCTTCACTTCTCTCTTAGTCCGCATTCCATAGCTATGATCAATGTGACTATGCGTTGCTTTCCGAACTCACTGCTTTCGAACATTGTGATACTTCTCAGATCCATTTCCGTACTAGCGGGCCGGATTTTATTATCCTCCCCCATCGCTCATCACGTGATCGGTTCCCCTCCACCCAACAGAACCATGATTAAGATTCTGATAGTCGAGAAAAAGCATGCATGCATGTATGGATATAGCCACGGTCGAGCCACTAGGGGTTCACGGACGGGTTCGGTTCTTTTATGTAGCTCATCACAGCCCTATCGAATGCAAGCCACCAGCCACGCCTGACTAGGTTACTGCATAGAGAGAGATTCACCTTGTTCCTGTATTTGTTATCCAAGCCAAGTTTCTCGAACCGCAATGCCGGGCTCCTCTACCTACTGCTGCTCTCAAGATGATGCTGGCACCCAGGATCGTGCTTATGATCTTCCCGCGGGGCCCATCATGCCCGATGACAGAAGTGGCCCAGGTGCCCCAAAGGGATTTTGCTGCGTACCGCCCTGAACAGCGTGGTAGCGACCAAAAAGAGCGCATGACAGCAAATCTTGCACAATCACGGCTAAGCGCCATGGATTGATGGCGGAGCGGCTTGGTTAGCGCATCGACGCTCAGCCGCATCGACAATCCGCTTCAAGAGGTCCGCAAGATGATCTGGTTCCCGTTGTGTTTTTTTTTTCACAACACGGCGTGTGCGCGGCGCATCGTGGGAACGAAGGCGGGAGAGGGCGGATCCCAGTGTGCTGCAACGCTGCCCTGCATTGCTCCATGCATGGCGCGGTATGTCCTTGGATGTGTACATAAGTGGTTGGAGGTGCAGCTGGCTAGGGGGATGGAGGTGAGGGCTGGCTGACGTGTTGGCGATGGGTGGGGCGGGGCGCTTGTGGCAGGGGCGCTAGTGGGCAGGCGATGCTGTTGCTGGGGAAGCGGCGACTTGAGTCGGTAAACACCAAGCCAAGGCGAGACGTCAGTCGCATGGGCCCTGCTTAGTTAGCTCTGCTCTACTCTGCTCTGCTCTGCTATACCGCTGCCCGCTATCATTCGGGGTCTGGCGACCTTCTCCGTACTGCTCTCCGTCCTCTGTTATTGTTCCCGCCGATTGTTGTCTGTCGCGCCCTTTGCCTGGCCGACGCATCCTCTCGCTTGCAACCAGCGACGCATGTAATCCACCTTGTTACACATCCCAGCCGTTGCAGGTCAACCTCATACAACCACAACAACAAACCTAATCCTCGCCATGGCCGTCGGTCAGGCGCTGCCCACGCGCTTTCCCTGCTGGTGCAAAGCAGTTTACTCCTGGGGCGGAGAGGTAAGTTCGCCTCCAAAGCTGCCTCATGCTGCGGCACCTGACCTGACCGCTTTCTCTAGACCAAACGAGACCTGGGATTCATAGAAGGAGACCTGATCGAGGTCCTTAACGCAGGCGATGGCTCTTGGTGGATGGGCCGTCTCAAGCGCGACAGGCGCATGGTCGGCTTGTTCCCATCCAACTTTGTCGAGCTGCTTAGTGAAGACTATCAGCCATGGGCGCGCAATGGCAGTGGTGGGAGCTTCTCGAGGCAAAGCAGTGTGCAGGAACAGCCCAAGCCTGTGCCACAGAAGCAAAAGAGCATGTTCAGGAAACCCTTCACTGCCTATGCTGCTGCAGGCGCCCCGAACCCTGCCGCTGCCGCCCGCGAAAGGCTCCGTGCGGGTGGCATAAACTCCGCAAACGGCACTGTCAAGACAAAGTCGCCATATTCATCAATGAAGCGCATGTCTCAGGAGAGTAGTGAAAGCCCGCCGCCATCCGCCCCCTCGACAAGAGCACCCTCGAATCTGCGCGCCGTATCCCCACGACCACCTTCCAAGAGAACACCTGCAGCCCGAGCAGTCTCCCCAGCTCCGCCCTCGCGTCACGGCTCACGCATACGCGCGCATTCTCCCGCTCCACCATCACCGTACCAATATCAACAGCCTCGTGGCGTCTCACCCGCGCCTCCCGTTCAACATCAGCGCTACAGCAGAGCAGTGTCTCCTGCACCGCCGCCACAACAAGCCTATGACCCATACCGTGCCGCATCGCCCATTCCGCCAACTCAATATCAACAGCATCCGCGAGGAGTGTCACCCGTTCCACCGACCCAGTATCAGCAGCATCCGCGGGCAGTATCGCCCATACCGCCTACCCAGTATCAATATCAGCGAGGAGTGTCACCTATCCCGCCAGCGCAGTATCAGCAGCATTCTCGAGCCGTGTCCCCGGCACCATCATACCAATACCAAGCCTATGACAGAGGTCCATCTCCGGCTCCCTCATTCCGACGACCCTCTCACACACCATCACCAGCTCCATCTTTTCAGTACCGCGCATACGACCGAGGTCCCTCACCATCGCCGTATCAACACCAACTCGACCACAGCCGTGGCCCCTCCCCTGCGCCGTACCAAGATGACCTCGAGGAGCCCATTGACTCTCCACCACCGCCCCCTCCGCCGCATCGCGTTACCTACAACCCTAGCCGATCGCCCTCTCCGGCTCCTCCATCGCATCTTGGTTATCACACGCCCGAACCGCCTTCGCCTGACCCGAGGTCACGTGGTGGTCACTTCACCCCTTCGCCACTTACGACAGCAATGAACGATGTTATGTCCTCTTTGCAAGATATGACCACGACACAAAGCAATGAATCGCCTGAGCAAATCCCATCACCATCAAACCCATGGTCGCCAGAAGCCTTTGACCAAGTATACCAGGCATCCGCGCAGAAAGTTAGAGCACAGTCAGCAATGGATCCGGATGACGATGACGATGATGAAGCCCCGCCAGATGTCAATAATTACATGCAGCGCATGGAGAGTCGTTTACGCCGAATGCAGCAACAGGAGAAGAACAATGGCAATGACATGCTTATGGATGATGATCAAGGACCTACGGTACCGTTGAAAACGGCGAGTCAGAGACCGGGATCGTCCATGGGTGGCATCGAGCAAGAGGTGGAGCGGAAAGGATCTAGACTACTCAGAAATCGCAAGTCCGCTTATGACATTGGCCGTAACGCACTAGGCCGTACCTTTACGAGCAAAACGAATTCGACGACAACGACGGCAACAACTCTCACTAGTAACAGTACTAACCGCAGCTTGATGTCTGGACACTCTGCTACGAATATGAGTGCTACAAGTGCTGGCAGCTATTACCGCAAGAAATTTGGCAAAGATCGCCCGAAGAGCCTAATGAACATAAAAGACACGCCAGGCAAGGGTTATGGATTCGATGACGGCCGACCAGAGACGCCTTTTACTGGTGTGACATATCACTCAAGCCACGCCTCCCAATCGCGACCCAGTTCGAGCGATCAACATCAAGCCGTTGTCAGCACGCCAGCAAGCGACGATCCTCATCCCCTTGGTGGTTTGAGGCAACCAAAGGCGAAGCGTAGCGGATTCTTTAGAAAGATGATCGACACTGCAAAGACACAGGCAGCCAACGCTCGAAGCACTATCGATACAATCAGTCGGCCTGCGTCTCGGGCAGCTAGTCGCGCTGCAGGCCGTTCTACCAGCCGCGCTGCAAGTCGCATGGATGGCCCAGAGCAAACCGGCATTGAAGGCGGCCCGACCACTCACTCAGCAAACACTTCGAGGGATATGGGTATTGGCACAGTGGATTGGGTGCAAGTGCGAAGGGACATCAACCGATCTAATTCACTCAGCAAAAACGAACGCGCGGAACGTGCTGAGAGATGCCAGATGATGGACTATCCCGTCTTAAACCCGATTGACATACTGAATGAGTCTGTCCAAGGCGACGAAGGCCTCGATGGGCTCCCCATTACAGAGCCAACAGATTTCTCCGCTTGCAGTCTCTCTCATGTAGACAAAAGCGCACGCTTCATCAACAGCATTCCTCTGGGAACAAATCCTGCCACGTTGGCACAGGGCTACATCTGCCGCCCGTATAGGAGCGATATTCAACGGCTCCGCGCCATCTTCACTTGGGTCAGCGAACGCATCTCGTGGGAAGAAGATTTTGAGGGCGAGATGGACCCGCGCCATGTGCTACAAAGTAAGCGTGGCTGCTCTGAAGAAATTGCTATGGTAGTTGCCGAGATGTGCGCTTCCGTAGGTATGCACGCGGAGGTAATACGTGGCTATCTGAAGACGCCCGGCGAGCCTCTAGATCTCGAGTCTGTCGCCCGACCGAACCATTTCTGGAATGCTGTGATCGTGGAAGGTGAATGGCGCGTAATGGACTGCGCACTTGCAGGGCCTACTCATCCAAAACGCGTGCATTATTCTACAGCTGGGTCGTCTGTCGCTGAGACTTGGTACTTCCTGGCCCGTCCAATGGAGATTTGCTACTCGCATGTGCCACTTCTCCCAGAACAGCAACATATCTGTCCACCCCAGCCTCACGAGGTGCTCATGGCCTTGCCCTGCGCAACACCTACATACTTCCGACACGGCCTCAACGTAGTCAACTTTGACACCAGCGTGCTAAATTTGGACAACCTTGAAATGGCGCATATTTATATCGACGTACCTGAAGATGTGGAATGTGTGGCTGAGGTTGAGGCAAGATGCTACTCCCAGGATATGGATGGTGACTTGTTCGAGAGTGGAGACGTAGTCAAGAAGCCGGCCTTAGCACAGGCTGAATGGTATGGAGGACAGAAGCGATATACAGTCAAGGCACTCCTCCCAACCGATGGAGGCCAAGGTGTGCTGAAGATCTATGCTGGACCTCGGGGACTGATGGTAAGAAATCTCCCGACTCAGTAGCAGCATAAGTTGACTAACTCCCTGCAGCATTCAAACAAGCTCAATCCTCACAACTTGGCTATTGGCCTGCCTATAACGCATTCTGGCATGAATCCTCCGTATTCATTCCTAACTCTCCACCCGACACCACACGCCCAGAGACACGATCTTTATGTCGCTCAGCCACAGTGTGCCAGTTTAGCTCTGAACAATACCTTTGTTTTTTGCGTCCGTCAACATCCATCGTCTCTTACAAAGTCACCCGAGCCTAGCCCCGCCATGCACGGTCGATCTTCGCCTAACCCTTTTGCTCGCCCCACATCTGCTATGAGCATGCAGAGCATATCTGCGACGGGCTCCAATTATACCAATCCGTCTCAGGCTTCTTCAGGCTCAGCAAGTAGCAACAGCAATAAGCCGGCCAAGTTAGCGATACAGACACCCTCTGGAAAGATTATCCGTCTGACAAGAAAAATTGAGCATATGAGCGCCACGAGCGAGGCAGATGGCACGGCATGGGAGACGGTTATCAAGATTGGTGAGAAAGGAACGTGGCGAGGATTGGTTCTTGCAGATCGTAGTGCGAGGTGGTGTGTATTTGCTCAATGGGAGTGCGCTTAAAGCAATTTCTCTTTTGGCGCACAAAAAGCTCGTGGTTTAGTTGCTTCTTCCTCTTCTTTTTGCCTTATTTGAGACCACTATTTGATGACTTGTAATGATGTAGCGTTTAGTGTTCAGCATACTAGCGACGGCTGCGATAGATGTTTCGCATGATTATGGCGTTTTGTAGGATATGGGAGGGTGTGACAATATGATTATGGAGTATTTGGTACCTTATGCGCAGCTTTGAATAACTGTGATTATCTGACTTTGAGTCATGCAAGTGACGTACGTTGAGCAGTCGTCTTATTGGTACGTAGTGACTCAAGTCACCGATAAGATAAGCGCCTGCCCCTCACTCTCTGTTTGATCCCCGCCACAACTTTTTCCAGGCCCGATCAACACTGAAAAGCTTCACAACGGGCCATGATGGACGCTGCTATTGCTGAATGGCAAACCCGCGCTGAGGCGCTCAAGCCATTGAACCTCAAGCAAATCGAGCCTCACCTGCTTGAGCTGGATGCGCACCTCACTCTGCGCTCCCACATTGTCGGTTACACGCTCAGTGATGCGGACACCACAGTGTGGAAGACGATCCGCGAGAACCGCGTGGCTCATGCCTTTGTTAAGCAAGACTTGATGAAGAGCCTGTGCCGCTGGTTTCGCTACATTGAAGAGGCGTACCCACAGAGTGTGGTTGTTGTTAGTGGAGGACAGGGCAAGGAGGGAACAAAGGGAAAGAAAGAGGGCGGCAAGAACGACGACGCCAACTACGACATCGGACTGCAAGACGTTGGAGATGGTACCGGCATTGTCACGAGATTTCCCCCTGAGCCTTCGTGAGTTTCCCTGCGTTGTCGGAGGCTGAGGTACCTGGAGCTAATAATTATGTTGCAGAGGTTATCTGCACATCGGCCACGCAAAGGCTGCGTTGCTGAACGACTACTTTGCGCACGAGAAGTACAAGGGCAAGCTGCTGCTACGATTCGACGACACCAACCCTACCAAGGAAAAGCAAGAGTTCCAGGATGCCATTGTTGAGGATTGTGCGCTTCTTGGCATCAAGCCAGACTCTGTCTCATATACCAGCGATTGGTTCGACCAGCTGTACGAGATGTGTGTGCAAGCAATCAAGGATGGACTGGCATACGCAGACGACACCGTTCAGGAGAAGATGCGTGATGAGCGTATGAACGGCATTGCCAGTGCGCGTCGTGACTCGAGCGTCGAGGACAACTTGGCGCGCTTCGAGGAGATGAAGAAAGGCAACGAAGAAGGCCTGAAATGGTGCATTCGCGCAAAGATGTCTGTCGATGATCCCAACAAGGCCATGCGTGACCCTGTCATCTACCGCTGCAACCCTCAGGCTCACCATCGTACCGGAGAAAAGTGGAAGATCTACCCTACCTACGACTTTTGCTGCCCCATTGTTGATGCGCTTGAAGGCGTTACTCACGCTCTACGCACCACCGAGTACAACGATCGTGACGCGCAGTACCAATGGTTTATCAAGAACCTCAAACTCCGAAAGGTGCACAACTGGGGGTTTGCCCGCCTCAACTTTGTCAAGACTGTGTTGTCCAAGCGCAAACTTACGAAGATTGTCGACGCCGGCATTGTTGGGGGCTGGGACGACCCGCGCATGCCCACTGTCCGTGGAGTCCGTCGCCGCGGCGCCGTCATCCCCGCTCTCCGCGAGTTCATCCTCAAGCAAGGACCATCCAAGAACATTGTCAATCAGGACTGGTTTGCCTTTTGGGCCACTAACAAGAAGCACATTGAGCCCACTGCGGCCCGTTACACCGCAATTGACGACGAGGGCCGCGTCCCGGTAACCATTATCGGTGCACGTGAGGGCATTACATCGGAAGATAAACCAAAACACGCAAAGTACGATCTGGGTACCAAGAAAATCGTCTTCAGCTCATCAGTCCTCCTCGAGCAAGCCGACGCACAATCCTTTGCTCAAGACGAAGAAATCACCCTTATGAACTGGGGCAACGCCATTGTCCGCAAAATCACCCACTCGCTCAACCCCGTCGACATCGCCAAAGCAGGTCTCACAAGCGAAGCCCGCACCGTCACCGGCCTTGAACTCGAACTCCACCTCCAAGGCGACGTGAAGAAGACATCGAAAAAAGTAACCTGGTTAAGCAAAGATCAGGATCTTGTCCCCATTGAACTCGTTGACTTCGACTACCTGATTACTAAGGATAAACTCGAGCCTGAGGATACGCTTGAGGATTTCCTCAACCCGAGCACTGAGACGCGCACAAAGGCGCTGGCGGATTGTAATGTTGCGGAGCTCAAGGTGGATGATATTGTGCAGTTTGATCGTAAGGGCTTCTTCAGGATTGATCGCGCGTTTAAGCATGGGGAGGCCGTTGTGGCGTTCCAGATTCCCACAGGTAAGAGTAAGTAAGATGGTCATAGTGAAAGAAAAGCGTGGATATATAGATAGATGTAGGAAAGGTTTACCAAGAGAATCTATCCATGCGACCAAGAGTTTCAATCGAGCGAGATAAAAAAGGAAATATACGGATCAACAACGACTTGTGTGGAGTGATAATGCTTACCAAGGATACCAGAGGTGCACAAAGAGTGATTTATGGCATGAAAATACACAGAATAAGTTACTCGCTGTTATTGCCATCCGGGTATCTATTCATACACTACACCCCGTCTATGCTTTTGCTTCCTCGCCTCCATCAGAAACATGATGAGCAGTAGCTACTGAGACTGCACATGGGCACCGCACTGCGCTAGTCCAAGCTCCGGCGCTTCTTCCACCATCTAAGCGGTGTTGGAGCCAGCACCCTCCTTCCTACCCTGAGTCCCCTCCTTAGTAACCTCATCCGGCTTTCCTTCGGACATCTTCTTATTCCTCTCCTCCTCCCGCTTACGCTCAGTCTCCCTGACCAAATCAGGTGGACTATCCTCAATCAGATCCGATTCGCCGCTCAGCCCACTCCACTTGGGCAGGCCATCCGGGATATCCATTACGCGCTGACCGTAAAACATGTGGCAGCGGGGCTTGAAGTAGGCCTTGTCTTCGTCTGTCTTGAGGTGCACCAGTGAAGGGAACAGCAGGATCATGTTGCGACCCTCGTCCATGATGGGTGAGTGGCAGTACGAGCAGCGGACTTTGCATGGGAGCTTGTGCTCGACGGACTTCTCAGTGGGGTCGTACCATTCGAGGTTGTGGTGGCCGTGGGTGAAGTTGATGTCTGTCTTGTGGAAGATAGCGGCCCACTGAAAAGGTGCAGCTGCGGAATGTCAGTACTCGTGCTGGCGGTAGGTTCGTAGGCCAATGCTTACCGTGCTGAGTCTGGCATGTCGTGCAATGGCATAGCTTGCTGTCTAGAGGCTCTCTCCGGTTGAGCTGGTACTTGACCTTTCCGCAGTGGCAGTTGGCTTCGTACTTGACATCGAAATTGTCGTTCTTCTCGTGGATACGGTATGGGGGACGTTGCTTCCACTCCGACAATCCCGTCGTCTCCTCACCACGGCTCTGATCCTGAACCATTCTGAAAGAAGTCTGGGAGAATGAGGGTTGCTGTCGTGTGAGGTGCGAGACTAGTTGGCGTGCACGAGGTAGAGCGCTTGAGGTCGTGAGCAGTGGTGACCGACGAAATGCAATTGAGACTGCGGACATAAGTGAAGTGTGGTGAAGTGAAGAGAGTTTGTGTGTGCTTTGGATGGTTGTTCACCGTCATTATTGATGCTTTATTTGTTGCAATACGCGCATCTGACGTCACCATGACCGCCCACCGTGAACTACTACGCGACAACACGCGCTCTAGATTCGCTTCGTGTATCATTGCGGGTACCGATCGTCCAAAAGAAAGCGCCTTTTTGTCGCTCAAATGCGAAGCCCAGATTTCGCCTCTCAATGCAATGCTTTTTACGCTGCCCCATTCGTTAAAACGTCATTAGTGTCCCGCTATACCCCCCCATTTCATCACGATCGATCTTGCATCCTAGTCTGTTGTGAGCCGTAGCTCGCTCCCTGGCATCTCGGGTAACCATATGCCTGCTAAGTCATGACTGCATCACCCGTTTACAGGTACACAAGTCACTGTTCCGTGAGGCTGGTTGAAAGCCACGCTACGGTCCGGGTGCACGGAAACGGGTAGCTCAAAGCTTACACCGCGATTGTTTGCCATGTGTCGCGTGCGTTCATGTTCCTTTAAGTAGCTTTTGCGCCTCTCTACTAGATAAACCGAAAACGTTGATCAGATAGTCCAACCTAGGATTATGTCAGCATTCCTTCAAAACCAATCAGGACTTCTACTACTTACTTGATATCTCCTGCTATCCGCCGTCGCACTGCTTCGAACTCCACCTCGGCCTTGTCTCTTGTGGCGTCTTGTTTCTTCGAATTGATCGTCTTTACACGAAGTTTGAATTTTCCACTGACAGGCCGGTGATCTGAGACTTTAATGGAGTCATGCCGCCGGTATTCCAACTGTTTGATTCTACCAAGACCACGATACAGAAGACGGTCACACCATGCTGGCGACCGCTGCTTCTCAGAAGTGTCGTAATTGTCTGTGCCTGGATCGTACTTGTAGGTCGGAGCAAAGTTGATAGGCGACTCGGTGAACGCACGGAGACGGAAACCAGGGTTGCGTTTCCGTGACAGAAGCAACTGATCACGTTCGAGAAGCTTGGCCAGGTTTCCTTGCTGGACTGCGGCAACAACCGAGCTACGAGGCATGGCATCAATGCGGTAGTTGAGATCGCCATTGAGGATACAAATCTCATGATCTAAGATCATGGAACCGTCACCTCCTCCGACGAAGAAGTTTGCGCAGGAGGTTGGTGATCGATTCTTTGGCAGAGGAGCACTCTCCATGATGGCAGCCGCGTCATTGTTGCGATGTACCGTCTGTGTCTGGCCAGCCGCTAGATGGCAGTTGATGAAACACAACGAAGAATCGTCAATGAAGAAGCGCACAACAAGAGCGCCTTTGTTTCCCACGCGGCCACTGAATCCAAGTTTGATCTCTGCCGCACACACGTCGCGAATGTTGGCCCGCTCCGACTCCTTGATAAAGACGCAAGTGAAAAGGCCGACAAGATTTGCAGTATGCAACAACACATAGTTTTGCTGAGGGACTTGCTCATCCAAGACACGCACAAGGTGATCTCGCCATGCACGGTACTGGTGAGACATGTGCTCATGCTCGGACGTCTCCTTGTGTTTCTTTCTCTTGAATATGCTCTTAGCGGTTATCTTTTTGTCTTCAAGGTCTACCAGCTCTTGGAAACCAAACACTAGAATGTCCGGCGGGTTCGCAGGCTCTAGCAATTCCCGGAAAAAGTTTCTATCTTCTTCTGAGCCACGGATCGTTGTGGGCTTGGTTGCACCAGCATTCCAGGTCATGACTCGCGCTGAGAGTTCTCGGAATTCGCAATACTCGGAATCGCGCTGTTGCATCAGAGTTTCTACGCTGCGTTAGTTTTTTGCATGAACATCAATCGATAATGTGTAAGCTTACCAAGCCAGTCTTCTTTCATCATACCATCCCAAATGCGCAGCATGGAATCGGTCCCTAGCGATGCTACTTGGAATCTATCGAGTTTCCAAATGCTGGTACGGTCTGCCAATATTCCGGCTATTGGCTTGTCGTGGGCCTTCCAGTCCTTCAAGACCTTCCAGGGATTGGATTTCGTGTCATACACGTAGATCATGCCAGTGCTGTAGCCAGCCCACAGGAAATCGCCGACACCGACTAATGAGCTGATCTTGTACACACTGACATTAACGATTCCAAGGCATTCGAGAGTCTTTTTGGCATATATTGTGACCTTGCCATCAGCATGGCCAAAGTAGATGCGATCGGGCTGACTGCTAATGATGGCGCCAGAAGTCACATCGCCGACATTGAGTTGCGAGAGCGGCCCTTCTGTCAGTTGAACAAAATGGTTACTATCCATAGTGCGTGAGTAGACCCGAATGTCTTTGGCTGAGGCTATCCAGAGCTCCGATCCAGATACGATTGAGAAGGTGTTGCCTCGAGGAATGCGGAATGTATGTGGAGTTTGTTGCAAAGACGGGCATCCCAGCTCGTCAGCCGGCCAGATGTGAATTGCACCGTCTTCATCCATGGACCACATTTCTGAGGCATATCGGAAGATTTTTACAATGACGCTCCTCGCATGCGCATTGGCCTTGGTATACACGACACTTTGTGTGGGGATATCAATCTCAAGCATCTCGCCAGTGTTTGTTCCCAGCCATAGTCTCTTTCCCTCATCCTCGACATCTTTTGCTGGTCTGAATGCAACCGCTGTAGCTTTGACTGTATCGCCATGTGACAAGCTCATGAGCAGCCGTCCGGTCAGAATATTCCACACATTCGTCACGTATCCTGTAGTGCATATGTAGTCGCCACAGATGGCAAAGAGTTTAGTTTCGTAGCCGGTAGGAATTCCGGTTGTCCCGTCAGGAAACACTGGCGGTCTACGGTTTGCTTGAGAAGAGTCTGGGTATTCTGTTAGAGCAGTGGCTGGCTGTTTGTCTCCGTCCGTGTCATCCTCGTCGGAGTCGTAGTAGCGCGGTTGTGATAGCTGCGAGGCTGGCATTGGCGTTGCCTGAGAAGGTCGTCTCATTTCCCCAGAGTTCCGTGGGGGCGGCGGTCTTGGAGGCTCTAAAGGCTTTGCAGGGTTCTTGAACAAGTGGCCGGTTGTGTTTGTTCGCCGCGGAGGCATTCTGAAATGGCTATCCGTATCTTGTCCTATCTGAGTGGGGCGGGATTGGTCAAGAGAGCGGCGCACCGGCAACTCTGGCGGAACAGCTCTTTGAATTTGCACGCTCTTGCGCAAATCAAAATTGTCCTTTTCTCTCCGTATGGGTAGTGTGGGGCGGTCGTCTGGTATTTCACTTGGCAATGGTGGTGGTGCAGCCTTCTTCATGGGTTGCTTTCCTGTTGGGCGAGACTCAAGGGAAGATAGCTTTTCGGCCACGGCAGGGTGTACAGGAGGAGGTGGAAAGTATCCGTTGTTTGTCGAATTCGTCTTGGGCTTGGGGAAGCCCGAGTTGACATACGGTGACTCGCCCTTGGCGCTCTCCCCGCTGCTACTAGGTGGTGTGCTGAAGGGAGACAGGTCAACGGCATCTGATGTGGCTTCTGGCGCCAGATTTGCGCGCGCCGCCGTATCCACCGAATGCGACTTTGGGGCTATCTTGGGTTTCCCAGCCCGATTTACAGGCGGAGGCACTGGAGGCGCAGACGCTGTCGGGCGGTCGCTCTTTTGTGGACCGTTAGTGCGACTTGAGCCGTTGGAAGAGTCCAGAGCGGCATGAGGGGTCGGTCGCGCGGGCTGCGGCGCATAAATGTGCGATCCGGGTCCGAGTTTTGGGGAGGGTTTTGGAGACTGGACCAGAACTTTGGGCGGCGAATTGGTAGGTGATCTGGGTGGTGAAGGGGAGAAAGCCATCATGGATGTGGGTCGTGGCTTCCCACTGCTGTTCCAGGGCATGCGCCCAAGTGTATTGGACCGCGGCGTCACAGAGCCGGAGCCGCTGTAGTCGGCCACGCTGAGGGAGCTGTGGGAAACATGCTCCCTGGGTATGTCGAGGGATATGCGCCCATCTGACCTTCGGTTGTCGTCGGGCGCAGGAAGGCGATCAGTAGCACCGGGGGAGCGCTGACGGGCGGCAGGTAGCGAAGATGTCGACTTGTTACTACTCAGTAGGTTCTCGAATTGGGCGCGCAAAGAGGAAACAGGCTTCTGTGGTCAGGGTGAGTGGATGGAATCTTTCTCCTGTAACATGTTGTGTGTATGTGCGAGCAGACTTACAATGGACGAGCCGTCCATGTTCTCTTCTGGTGGGTTGTCCATGGCGGGATGGTGTGTGCTTTGTTGGGCGAGTTGGTGGTGGTGGGGGGAGAGACTTTGTCGTCAGCCGGCACCAGAGGGAATCCTATAGATGTTCATTGACGACCGAGGACGGCTTCCCATTTGGCGGTGGTGGGCAGCATGCAGCGGCAGGAAGTTAGTTGTCTGGCGTGTTTATGTCGAGGCCCAAAGGCCAGGCAGGCTGTCCGTAGGGCTCCCTAGTGGAGACGCGTACACTGTCCTTCGGCGACAAGGAACAACACGGGCGCCGGCCGGGGGGTGTGAGATTGTTTCAGCAACAAACGGCGCAGTCATCTGGCGAGCTGGCGGGTGCTGGCCATGTTGTTGGGGCAGGGCAGGACAGGGCTGGCGACTCAGGGCGGTGTCGGTGTGGATGTCGTTGTGCGTGTGCGTGTCTGTGGCCTCGTCATGGCATGGGCGGCCATGCTCCACCATGGCAATGGCACTACCCAGGAACCGCCAGCGCCCTGCCCCGGAACCCTGCACCGCACATGCACACCACCGCCCCGGCCAGGCGATCATCAGGCACCGGGCGAATGACTGACGACCCTCGCACACGCCAGACTAGCACAGCCTGCACCCAACCTCTACACACGTCCATACTTCACACGACTACGGTACATTGACATTTGCTGGCCCTCGCCCCGAGCCCGCCATGTGGTAACGAGCCCCTCTCTCCTCCTCCTCCTCCTCCTCCTCCTCCTCCGCCGCCACCTCCGCCGCCAGCCCGCTGACGCCCATGGTCCATGTAGCAAACACGTCCTCAACGCCCAGGTCTCCATCCGCTCCCCCTGCTGTATGTTAAATACGCCACCACGACGATCACCGACGACGACGTGTCTTTGCTGACCACGAGTGACCAGGCAAAAAATGGTTCGACTGCGCACAGTGCCACGAGGAGCAGTCCAACCACCCGCTCATGCAGACCTTTGACATGACCTTCATCTGCAAAAAGTGCAAAAAGGCCTTTCGCAAAGATGCGCGCGAGTTCGAAGATGCGTGAGTGCACCGGAGCATGCCTCCGTCTGGGCACATGGGCTGACGAGGCGTAGCGATGAATACTGCCCGCACTGCGACAACCATTTTGTTCTCGAGGCCAAGACCCCCAAGGCCTCACTGCAGGTAGAAGGCGAAGACGTGCGCAAGGACTCGAGGCATGTCCCCACCCCTCCCGCTGACCCATGGCCCCCTTATCTAACCCGCTGTCCAGGATGTTGAAGGACGACCGTGTCCGGAGCGAGCAGCTCCCAAGCATCTTCGACGTCAAAGAGGCTTCCTACAAGCTAGGCTGAGCACACCCACTCCGCTACAAACACCACCACAGCAAACACACAAACTGCAACCCGCGCCACGATCACTACGCCACAAACACCATCACGCACCGAGCGGGGGACTGGGCAAACAGAAATGCATCATCACATGCTATATATATGCTCTTCGTGGGCAATAGCTCATCATCATCTGTACTAGACAGGTTCATCAGGTCTAACCTTCTACCACATCAATGTCATTCATGCCTTTTTCGCCATCACTCATTGTCCGTGTCTCTCTACGCTCCGCCAGCTCCGGAGCCCTCCCCGGGAGCCTGGCGGGTCAGAATGGCTGC
The DNA here is from genome assembly GCF_000527765.1 of Bipolaris victoriae FI3. NCBI lineage: Eukaryota > Fungi > Ascomycota > Dothideomycetes > Pleosporales > Pleosporaceae > Bipolaris > Bipolaris victoriae. The sequence continues at coordinate 163,302 of NW_014575350.1, read as the reverse complement.
CTGTCCTGTGCCGGGTTGCCTTCCAGGCCTCCTGTTTGCCGCCTCCTCCTGCTTCTCCGTGTTGATGTTGTCAACATACTTCTCAATGTCCTCTACCGGCAACATCTCAATCGGCTTGCCAGGCGCCATGATGGCAATCTCAATGTTCTTTGCGCCCGTCTGCACAACCTCCAACAATGACTTGACTGTGAGCTTGATTGTCTCCTCCCTGTCCATGCCTTCCTTGTGGTTGCGTTCGAGAAACTCGCGGACCGTCTTACTTGATCGACCAATCGCATTTGCTTTCCTGTCACTGCATTAGCGCAATCAAATATCTAAGCCAGACCAATGAACGTACCATGCTGAGTAGATACCAGAGGGCTCCGTCTGGTACAGGCGCGGGGTCTTGTCGTTGGGGTCGAAGCCGACTATAAGCGTGCTGATACCGAATGGACGGACACCACCACTCTGTGTGTACCTCTGCTGCACACCTGCAACGTACTTTGTAATGTACTCTATTGATACAGGGTCTTCGACGGTAAGGCGATGTGATTGTGCTTCCAGGCGGGCCTTGTCGACCAAGATGCGGGCATCGGCGTTGAGTCCAGCGAAAGCGAGAGCGACGTGGGTATCGACAAGGCAGATCTTCGAGGGAGTAATCCGGGTATCTTGCAGCTTCATTGCTGATCGCTTCTCACATCCAAGTACCACTATGTCTGAGCCTTTGACACCAACAGCGCATGTTCCTGGGGCAAATCAGTCTTTGCCTCTGCAACTCCTTTTGCCGCCACTGCTCACCTCGCTTGACAGCCTCCAACGCATATTCGACCTGGAAGACGTGACCGTCAGGACTGAAGACTGGCACTGTTAGCTAAACCATCAAACTACAAGCGGCATATGCTCGTACCGGAGAGAGCTCGATCGTAACCGGACGCCATTGTGGAGTAATTTGTATGCTGTGGTTTGGGCTTCTTATTCTATCTCTGGAATTCGACGGAGAGACTCAGCAGCGGGAAGGCGGGGCAGGAAGTTGTTACAGGCGACAAGCTGCTCGCGGGAGCTCCAGAGCTGGCCGCGTCGATGCTCCCGCCTAAACGACGCCAAGGATTGCGGCACGTGCACTCGGCTTCCTCTTATGTCATCCTTGTTTGCTATCACCGAAGGCGACATAGGAATAATTCGCTTTTTCTTCATCACTAATTGCCATGGCTTCTTCGGCGCGCTTGGTATCGTCGACGCTGCGGCGAACTGCACTCTCTTCGCGTGCATCATCGCGCTACCAATGTTTGCGACTGTCAAGTCAAATTCGTTGGACCGGTACCTCGTCAGCGACTTCGGAGCCTCACCAACCTGACGAGCACGGTGGCGTCAAGGGCCCAACTGCGCCCTCAAAAGCAATCAAATATACCTCGGAGTCGTAAGCCTTCACCTTTGCGCAAGCTTTCAAACTTCGCTAAGCCGGTCAGGTACCCCCATCTCCAACGTGACTCAAAATTCACCAAGTTGAATGAAGAGCATGTGAATTATTTCAAAACTCTGCTGGGCTCAGAGTCGGCTGTCATCGATGGTGTTTCAAAAGATGCATCGCAGGATATCGAGCCCTTCAACAGTGACTGGATGCGCAAGTTCCGCGGCCACACCAAACTAGTTCTAAAGCCCAGCTCCACTGAAGAAGTTAGCAAGATCCTCAAATACTGCAATGACAATATGCTGGCCGTAGTTCCACAGGGTGGTAATACTGGCCTTGTCGGCGGATCCGTGCCGGTTTTCGATGAGATTGTTATCAACATGCAAAAGATGAACCAAATTAGATCCTTCGATGAAGTGTCTGGTATCCTAGTCGCTGATGCTGGTGTCATTTTGGAAAATGCCGACAACTTTCTCGCCGAGAAGAACCACATCTTTCCACTAGACCTCGGTGCCAAAGGATCATGCTACATCGGTGGCAATGTTGCAACCAATGCTGGTGGTCTCCGTTTGTTGCGTTATGGTAGCTTCCACGGAAACGTGCTAGGTCTCGAGGCTGTACTTCCAGACGGCACTATTGTCGATGATCTTTCCACGCTTCGTAAGAACAACACTGGATATGATCTGAAGCAGCTTTTCATTGGTGGAGAGGGTACGATTGGCATTATCACAAAGGTTTCAATCATCTGTCCTCGAAGGTCGCCTGCGGTCAACGTCGCATACTTTGGCCTCGAAAGCTACGAGAAGGTCCAGAAAGCATATATTGAGGCTAAAGGGCACCTTTCTGAGATCCTGTCAGCTTTCGAGCTAATGGACGGACGGACACAAAAGCTGGTAAACAGGGTGACTGGCAAGAAGATGCCACTTGAAGGCGAACATCCTTTCTACTGCTTGATTGAGACCAGCGGCTCCAACTCAGACCACGACAGTGAGGTGAGGCATTCTACTTTCCTTCAGATATACAGTCGCCGCTAACCCCTTGAAGAAATTGCAATCTTTCTTAGAGCATGTCATGGAGACTGAGGTCGTCTCGGACGGTGTTCTCGCTCAAGATCAAACCCAAATTCAGGAACTATGGTCATGGCGTGAAGGCATTACCGAGTGTCTTGGCCATGATGGTGGTGTCTACAAGTACGACTTATCGATACCTATTGCAGAGCTCTACGACCTGGTCAATGAGACGCGTGACCGCTTGACCGAGGCTGGCCTTCTCGGTAGTGATCCTACGCATCCAGTTGTTGATGTTGTAGGATACGGCCATATGGGCGATGCCAACCTGCATCTGAACATTCCAGTAAGAAAGTTTGACAAGACTGTGGAGAAGAAGCTTGAGCCTTTTGTATACGAGTGGGTACAAAAGCGAAATGGCAGCATTAGTGCCGAGCATGGTTTGGGTGTGACCAAGAAGCCGTACATTGGCTACAGTAAGAGTGAGACTATGATCAAGTTGATGAAGCAGATCAAAGATCTCTATGATCCTGTAAGTGGTAGTCGCATGGATCCCCTTTGACGTCGGGCTAACATTGAATCAGAACGGTATCATGAATCCGTACAAGTATATATAAAAGTCGCTACGAAAACAATCTATTGTCTTCGGCTCTCATAGCCGTTCAAACCTCATTCTTGCATGGTTACCCTCTTCTAGTAGCTTCACCGCGTTACCTTCATATATCGCGTCTCTTTGCTCTTCACTGAAGAGATTCTCCAGACCATCCTTCATCCGATCTGCAAATGACTTGACGAACTGCGTTTGCGTAAAGGGAAAGTCACTCCCATACAGCAATTTCTCGTGTGAAATGTTGAATCCCTCAACGAACGCTTTCAGCTGTCCGTTCCCACCACTTTCTCCGTCAAAGACGAAGCCAGCTAGATCAAAATAGAACTGGGTTTCTAGTTGTCGTCGTACTGTTGAAGCATTCAACACCCTCCCACCAGGCACCACACTGGAGAACTGAATGAAGCGTGTCATCAGCGGTGGCAAGGCACCTCCAGAATGCGGAATGACAAACTTGATATTCGGGCAGCGATCCACGGTCCCTGTACTGAAGAGGTTGATGACAGCGCGCGCAGTATCGAAGAAGAATTCAAAAATGGGAACAGGGTACTGGTCTCCAAAGGGCAGCGCGTCAGTAGTCTGCGCAGACGATGTCGCATTGCCATGCTTTATGCACGGTTGTGTAGGGTGAATAAAAACAGTTGCACCGACTTGGTTGAGTTTGTCGAAGACGCGATCAAATATCTTTTCACCCACATAGTTCCCATGGTAGTTGGTCATTAGCCCGAAACCCTCTGCTCCTTCGCTGATGCACGTTTCAATCTCTACTAACGCAGCTTCGACGTCTGGTAACGGTAGCGCGGCCCAAACGCCAAATTTGTCAGGATGCTGCTTCTTAAGCTGTGCAGCATAGTGGTTAGATTGGCGCGTTAGATCCCGACCCAATGCATCTTTGCCGGGTACAATGTGCGTTCCGGGTGAGGATATGGAAAGGATAGATCTCGATACGTTGGCCGTGGCCATCATCTCAAGATGGCGCTCAAGAGACCATTCTGGGATGGCGGGCATGCCGTCGGGGTTCGAGTGCCCATTCTCAGCTAGTGCAGTGCGATAAAAGGGCGGAAGAAAATGAGAATGTACATCGATTCGTCTGGGTAGCGGGTGGGACATGTTGGCGGTATACTGCGGGGCTACAGTCGTGATGGTGTAGGCCAATAAGAATGTTTGGACAAGGCGTATAGAGAACATGGTGCTGATGCTTCAACACCGCATTCTTGTATGGATCATTATGTATGATTCGAGTCATGATTGTTTGCGCTTGTCAACAACGCCATAAGCAATATGCGACGCTCATTGCTTGGACACTTCACCGTCAAGTGGCATACTTTCTGGAATTCGGGACCCCACTCCGGTTATGGCACAAGGCGTACATGCACTGCTCCTTATGGAAACGGCTCGTACTCGGCTCATCAGCTGCAGACTGCAGGCAATAATGCAATGGCTCCGGACTAGGCTATGCTATGCGAATCTGCGGACAATTCATCGCGCAGGGGAATGCGACTCAAGAGGGCATGAATATGCCGATGGCGACCAAGGATCCTGACTGTCGATCCGATGCCCCACCTGCGGCTTCCAGATGCGCTTTCCCTCACTTTTTGTTCTTTCATCACTTGCAGCCATGACACCCCATCTTCCGCCACGCCACTTTGGATCTCACCCTTGGTTCCCTCTTCACCATGGAGAAGATTACGGATAAGATCAATGCGCTGCCCGATGGCGCCAACTACTTCTCTCTCGAGTTCTTCCCGCCCAAGACGGCAATGGTGAGTTGACCCCGCCGCACGCGACCACAGCCAACGGACGGATACCGGAATAGCAAAAACAGGCACTAATAGTGCCATATAGGGGTTTGCCAACCTTCAGACTCGACTAGAGCGCATGTCACAGGCCCTTCGTCCTCTCTTTGTTACTGTCACTTGGGGTGCTGGCGGGTCCACAGCCACGAAGTCGCTCGAACTGGCCGAGATCTGCCAGCGCCAATTGGGCCTCACAACATGTCTCCATTTGACCTGCACAAACATGAACCGTCAGCTTATCGACGAGGCGCTGGAACAGGCACAAGTGCTAGGTATAAGGAATATCCTGGCCCTGAGGGGTGACGCACCGCGTAGTGAAGAGTACAGAGATGAAGATACACCGCCTGAGCAGGACTCGAACAAGGACTTCACATGGGCCGTAGATCTTGTCACGTACATTCGGAAGCAATATGGCGATTACTTTTGCATTGGAGTTGCCGCGTATCCCGAAGGCCATTCAGACCAGAGCCACCCTGAGCACCAAGATCCAGTGGCGGATCTACCGTACCTTGTTGAGAAGACCAAGGCAGGCGCCGACTTCATCATGACCCAGTTGTTCTATGATGTTGAAGCCTACGACAAGTATGAGAAGATGCTAAGGGAGCACGAGAGTGGAGTGTTCAAGACAATACCCATAATTCCAGGATTGATGCCAATTCAATCGTATAAAATCTTGCTTCGAACAACCAAACTTTCGCATGCGAAGCTACCCACAGACATACTTGCACGATTGGACGCGGTGAAGAGCGACGACGAGTTGGTCAAGCAGGTCGGTGTTCAGATCATGAATGAGATAGTAGAGCACATCAAGGCGCGGCCGGACACATGTAGGAGGGGTTTCCATTTCTACACGCTCAATCTGGAGAAGGCAGTATCGCATATACTGGAAGATACAAAACTCATTCCTAGCACATTGATTGACGACGATGAGGTCATTGTCGAGACAACACCCGCCATCAACTTGGAGCCACCACCCAACGGCATCATGCCCCACCGACGTCGATCATCAGCTGTCAACTCTGGTCCGCGTAACAGAGTGATAGTATCACATGTTTCAGCTGCTCGGTCGAGTAATCCTTCGTATGAAGCAACTGAAGAGGAGGCTGGAATTCCGCGAGGGCCAATCAATACTCGCGCGAACACCCTAGCAATTTCGGAAGGGGAGGGTTCCCTTGGGCGTGAAGCAACATGGGACGATTTCCCCAACGGTCGATGGGGTGACGCACGCTCGCCTGCGTTTGGTGAGATTGATGGGTACGGTCCAACACTGCATGTTTCTACTCCACAGGCGCTCAAGCTTTGGGGCCATCCCGTTGAGAAGAACGATATCTCGACACTGTTCCGCCGCCATATCGAAGGGGACCTCGAAGCTATACCGTGGAGCGAACAGGGTCTATCGCCAGAAACCCTAACCATCAGCAAGCAACTGCTCGCTCTGAACGCCAAGGGCTGGTGGACTGTCGCCTCGCAACCCGCCGTCAATGGCATCAAATCCACCGATCCCGTCTTCGGCTGGGGCCCCAAGAACGGCTACGTCTTCCAAAAACCCTTTGTCGAATTCTTCATCCCCGCCTCGGAATTTGCTGTCTTGCAACCCAAACTCGATGCTCATGACCAGATCACGTATTTCGCCGGCAACGCCGCAGGCGACTTTGAAGCCAGCCAAGAAGACGGCGTAAACCCCGTTACCTGGGGCACGTTTGCAGGCAAGGAAATCGTTACCCCGACAATCATCGAGGCTGTGAGTTTTAGGAGCTGGCTCGATGAGGCGTTTAGTATTTGGCGTGAGTGGCAGAGGATTTATCCCCCAAGAAGTGCGTCGAGTACGCTGCTGGGTGAGTTGAGGCGTGATTACTGGCTTGTCAATGTTATTTGGGGTGATTTTGTTAATGGCGAGGGGCTTTGGGAGTTTTTGCTGGAGTAGATGTTGGGTTGCTGCTGTGACTAAGTATGTTTATGAATGATAAAGAGACGGGGGTGTGAAAAGGGAAATCAACAAGTATCAAGTTGTCTCATATGGACTCCTGATTTGCTTTTCTGCTATGAAGCTCAACTAGTCAAGCTGCTATTTTTCTTTATCGTCCTCTTCTGCTCAGGGATATCTTTAATCTTATACATGCCACACGTACATGAGAGGTATGCCAAGATGACTTTTTTTTTCATCTTGACTTCTTCTCGCGATCCAAACTCCTAAAACGCCAGCCATGCTACAGCTTCCCCTTTTCTCGACCCCATCCACCTCGGGTCTAAATCTTTATGGTGGAGAGAGATTGATGGAAAAGGGGGGAAGAGGGGAGGACAAGAAAACAGAAATGCGGTGGTGTAACGGAACACCGTTTGAAAGCGCAGGGAACGCTGGAGAGCCTTACCTAGAAATGAATTCTTGAGAGGCGTCGAGTTTCGTCGTCCGAGACAGTGAGATTTGATCATGGAACGTCCCCAAGCCGCACTCAAAGCATGCCCGCAGCAGCAAGATCGCGATACACCTTCTCAGGCATAACGTTGCCCTCTGAATCCTCCATCTCCACCACATTATCTGCCATCATCTTCTCCTTCTTTTTGTCTTTCTGGATCTTCTTCCACAAGTCCTCAGCTTCCTTGATACTCGTAATTTCACGGAAGAGGGTCGTGTTGGTGATGCCAAGACACTTGAGGCCGTGAATGTGGCGGGGCTCGTTGAAGTGCTTGTCAAAGGCGCGGCGGCCCATATAGACAAAGTTTCCACAGATTTCGCAGGGAAACTCGACACCCAGGCCGTGCAGCTTGTAGAGCCAAAATGGAATGGGCTTGCCGTCCCAGGCAAGTGGTAGTTTAAGCGGGTTGTAAATCTTGTCTTCGCCGTCTGAGTCGTTGGCTTCCTCGTTTGCGCCGTTTTCGGGTGTCTCAGAGTACAGTTGCTCCAGCTCTTGTTGTCGCTCGCGTTCCGTCATGCCTTGCTTTCGCTCCACGTTCATCTTAGTGTCGCCGCGCTCCGTCTGCATGGCCGCAGCGAGCTTTCGTATCCTGAACTCTCGCTCGGCGACGGCGCGTTCCTTGAAGCGTTGCATATCTGCAGAAGCACCGTTTGCAGGCTTTCCACTATCCTGTGCACCGTTTTGGCTCTCTTGTAAGGCTTTCTTATGCTTCTTTCCCGTCAAATGTGCTTCGTAGACTGTCTCTTTTGAAAATCCCTTCTTGCATGCGGAACACCAGATTCCCTCGCCCTTGGCTTCACTATCAGCCGATGCTGCAGGGGCAACTTTTTCCCAGCCTGGGACTTGGTCCTTCTCCCACAACTCCTCAAACTCCTTGTCAAAGTTAGCGAAGAGTCGATCTAGGTTCTCTAGAGGCTTTGTCCGTCTCATGAAGCTCTCGAGATAGTCTTGCAGTGCCTTCAAGTAATGAAAGTAAGACTCGGACTTCTTCTGATCGCGGCGAATATTGCATTGCGGAGGCGTGAAGACATCGAACAGATCGAGGTACTGCAGATACGTCAGGCGGCGCGCGTGCTGATGAACAGGAAGGTTCAAGTACTGCTCATGCAGCGTAGTCAGGTCAAAGAAGCGACCAAAACCCTCCTCGCCAGTGAACATGGAGTCGATGGCTGCAATGGACTGCGCGTGGTCTTCGGGCGACCGCTTCTTGTAGGCCTTCTCTAGGTTCTCGACAGGCTCGTTCGGGTAGCGTCTGTGAAAGTCCTTGATGGATTCGACTTCTTTCAAGAAAGACTCCATCGGGTCGCCGTGGGTGAGGCCGCGCACCTCGTCCTCCTTCTTGCCATCTACATCTTCATAGATTTTGAGGAGGCGACTCGACTGGCTTTCAATCTGCTCGAGGAATCGCGCAATGTCGTGGTCACGTGCGAGACGGTCGCGGATCTAGTAAGATATTAGCATGTGGTTCATGATAGACGCATTAGAAGACGTACATGTGGAGGGTCATCGAGAAGTCGCTCTGCGGTAGCATCCTCGAGGCGCTCCAGGTCCTCGTGAAGCTGGCGCTGTTCTTCCAAAAGCATGGTCACGGTCGCCTAGATTAACTATGAGTCTCGGGATATAGCAGCGATTCGGCAGTGGATGTGCACACCTTTGCGGGCGTGAATGTTGTCAAGCTACAGGGTGGAGCCTGTCGCGGCTACATAAAGTGAAAAACGCGCTAGTACCCGGAATGGGATCGCCGAGGCTCCGGGCCTCCGCGACGCCTAGACGTAGCTGCTCCCAAACTTTGTTGCGATTGCGAACAAAAGTCTCCAATAACCTCAACCCCACCACATAAATCCCACCATATTCAAGCCAACATGGCAGACGGAATCGACCGAAATGCCGACGACAAGATGGAGTTCTCCACCTCCAAGGAGGTCACGGTTGCGCCGACCTTCGAGGCCATGCACCTGAAAGAGAACCTGCTGCGCGGCATCTACGCCTACGGATACGAGTCGCCTTCAGCTGTGCAGTCGCGTGCTATTGTGCAGGTCTGCAAGGGACGTGACACCATCGCCCAAGCCCAGTCAGGAACGGGAAAGACAGCAACCTTTTCCATTTCCATCCTCCAGGTTATCGACACGGCTGTCAGAGAGACGCAAGGTAGGATTGCATACGCCTTCGCTGAAGAAGCGCATACTGATAAACCGCAGCACTTGTACTGTCACCCACGCGCGAGTTGGCGACCCAGATTCAGCAGGTCATCATGGGTCTCGGCGACTACATGAATGTGCAATGCCACGCCTGTATCGGAGGCACCAACGTTGGCGAGGATATTCGCAAGCTCGACTATGGTCAGCACGTAGTCTCTGGAACACCTGGACGCGTTGCCGATATGATTCGCCGCCGCAACCTCCGCACGCGCAACATCAAGATGCTTGTCCTTGATGAAGCCGACGAGCTTCTTAACCGCGGTTTCCGTGAGCAAATCTACGACGTCTACCGCTACCTCCCCCCTGCGACTCAGGTCGTGGTTGTTTCCGCCACCCTTCCATACGATGTGCTTGAGATGACGACCAAGTTCATGACCGACCCCGTGCGCATTCTAGTCAAGCGTGACGAATTGACACTAGAAGGCCTCAAGCAATACTTCATCGCCATCGAAAAGGAAGAGTGGAAGTTTGATACACTCTGCGATCTCTACGACACACTCACCATCACACAAGCGGTCATCTTCTGCAACACACGCCGCAAGGTCGACTGGCTCACCGACAAGATGCGCGAGGCCAATTTTACTGTTTCCTCGATGCACGGAGATATGCCACAAAGGGAACGAGACAGCATTATGCAAGACTTCCGTCAGGCCAACTCCCGCGTGCTCATTTCCACCGATGTTTGGGCTCGTGGTATCGACGTGCAACAGGTGTCGCTCGTGATCAACTATGACCTTCCGTCAAACCGTGAAAACTACATTCACAGGATTGGTCGAAGCGGCCGATTTGGACGTAAGGGTGTGGCCATCAATTTCGTTACTCAGGATGACGTCCGCATCCTCCGTGACATTGAGTGTAAGTTTTCCAAAAGCAAATTCGTTCCAAGGACTGCCAGCTAATTATGACAGTGTACTACTCGACTCAGATTGATGAGATGCCTATGAATGTTGCCGACCTTCTCTCGTAGATGATTTTCTAGTTTCTGCATACACATATGCGATCAAGTACCAAACATGCCTTACACCCAAAATAGGTGTGGTAATGCCGTGTAGCGAAGAGGGGTCAAGCCACTCGCTTCAAAGGACAGTGTGGAGGAAAGGGGCTCTACAGCCAAACGGTAAGCTCATCTCCGCTACTGGATCCTATCTTTCGATGCTAATACCACTGTTGTGCCCAGAATTAAATTGAATATATACCCAATATTGTGCTACAATACTACGAACTGACTGGCAAGTGGATGTCTCTTGACGACATTCGGCATTTTTTTTGCGAATCCTCAGTCTATATCCATACCATCTTCATTGATGCATCGAATGATAAGCATTGTTTCTTAGCACGACGCGCTGAGGATAATCACCAATTACTTTTGATTCACTATACTGCTTTGTGGACTCCAACACCCAGTGTTACATTCCCAGCTTATAGACAAGTGAGCAGTATGTTGTCCACTCGGCCTTGCCGGTCAATTCATGCTCCTCGTAGCCGATATCCGGAGTGGGTTACCGGCAGTGAGCGGGGTCATAGCGTCCTCCGGGAGGATGAGCTATCGATGAAGAGCGATCTGATGCTGGAAACCTCTTGCAGCCGCGCCACTGTGCGTACTCCCAGAGACGCTATTCGCCAATTCTCAATTTATGACACCCACGCTGGTGCTAGCCTCCGCATGGCTCCGACGGTTCGCGTGGCTTCTGCCACTATCACCTCCTCCAGCATTACAAAACCCTGGTGTCGGTGTATTGAATTCTTTTAAATGGGAACTAAAGCCTAATGCTACGCTATAGCTCTGATGAAATTCTTAGACCCTGCCTGCAACGAAACCGTGACTCTCAAGTCGTCACTATGTTGGCACCAGCGCCTTGCGAATTCGTACAATGGACTTTCGTCAAGTCCATATCCGTGCGTGCACGTCCACTGGTTCGATTTAACGATTATGTACAAGGAGACATATGGAATTGAGTTCAAAGCTAGGTTGACACTATTGGATCGAAGGGAGTGTATTTGGCTTGAACCCTGGATTTAATGCAGTCTAGGATTGAACTGTAATAGGGTCTTCCACTATTTAGTCTTGGCCAACGAACAAGAGGCTATTCTTAATCTGGACCTAAAACCAGGAGCGAATCGAAGCCGAAACCTATGGTATGGTTGACAAGTGATTAAACATGAGGTGATTGTTATGTGTGTTGGGATTACCGGAAGAGATACAAGGTCGAAGGACATCTTCCTGTGTACGCTTTGAGGGCCAATGCAATACCGAAATGGAAAGCATTCTGAAGAGAGACGGTGATTTTCACTCAACATGACTTCATGATAGCTCATGATCTACCAAACTTCATCACAACTCACCCGTTCACAACGCACGGCTTCTACCTTGCCATCGCGTGCCGTATCATGAACCATTTGTGTCCTAATTGCAGGGTCATATCCATACATCTACCCAACCTCATTCGCATGACCGCAATCGGGCTCTCCACAATGCATTCTCCGAACCAACTCTGCCCATCACAGCACCGCACTTTCGAATTCGCGCCGGCACCATAGTGCTAAAGAAGGAGGATAAATACTTCTTCTTCTACCTTCCAGGTTTCATTCTCATCAGCAATCACTATCAATCGCTTCCTCTACAGTCCAGCAGCTCAAAAGCAACCCCATCAGTACGTTTTCAACTCTCAATACCCCAGAGCGCTCTTTGCCTCACTTCCCGAGAGCATTCCTACAACGAAGCTCTCAACACATTGTCTTCAAGCAACAAGAGATCCCCTTAAAACATCATCAGATCTTCTTCAGCTAGCAACAATTGCCTTGCAATCACCTTCACAACACTCTAACATTTTCGCCCATCAGAAAAACCAACCCACCACACATACCTCAAGACAAAAATGCAGCCCATCGCCATCACCTTGGCTCTCGCCGCCCTCACCAGCACCGCTCTTGCTGGTGCCGATAAGAAAGTGAAACCGCCCAATGTTCCCCAGCCTCCTCACCCAGTCATCACCGTCCCGGTTGAGAGCATTGCCCTGCCTATCCAGAGCGTCGCCGTTCCCGTTGAGAGCATCATTGTGCCTGCTATCAACCCCGCGCCAATCCCTGTTCCTGCGGTTCCAGTTCCCGTGGCCCCCATCCATTAAAATGTGAGCGCATGTTCGTCGACGAATACAAGAAGGGACAGGTACAGGTGATCAGTGGGGGCTTTTGCGGTGGCTTCGAGGATGCGGACATGATATTCCAGCTTCCTTTTTCAAATTCGACAAGGTAGCAGAAAAGGGGGGTATCATGTTAGAGTTTCTCGGCATTCTCAAGTTGGTTCATCTTTCGTCATTGGGAGTGGTGCGGATGTGGAAGTGTGTGGTTGGAATTACTCTTTTCTCTTCTTCACCTTCTTTACCCTCATTTTTTAACGTTATATTCTACCCGGGTTTAATATCTTTTTTATCGATGCATCTCTACATATGGGGGTGCAAGGGGAGAAGAGATACCGCATGTACTGTATCGATGGTAGAGACAACATCTCGTCTTGGACAATACAACATCTCTGCCTTCTAATGATATCTTCTTTGGTTATTAAAACCAACTGCCTATAACGTGTATGGATCTTTAACCTGCTTTGCAAGTCCATATCTTGCTGTTGTGTTTTCAAGGATGCGCATCTTCGCCAAATCCCAACTGCACCCTCCGAACATCATACGATTTGGGCTATCGTCCAATGATCAGAAGCTCGGTCACAGGAAATCTGTCAAAACTTCACAGGCTACCTGCATCACCGCCCAAGGGACCTAAGTAAACGAGATACCAAGAGCAACAGGCAGTCGAGATGTCTTTTGGCTGCCTACGCACATTGACACTGCGCCTCAGCCTTGCGAGTTCTAGTACTTGTATACTGCGAAAGCCATCGACAATAGAAATTTTCTTGTGTTAAGCAAAATCATTGTATATTCAGGAATAAAATTTCGCGAGGAAGGAAACGACCATAGGGAAGAGGGCTCTATTTGCACAAGTAACTTCGAGTGAAAGCCAGGCACGTTGAAAGAGTTGGTGCGGCTGCGATGCGGCTGCGCCCCAACGGCCCCACAGATGACTGCCGCTGAACGTTCATAACGGAGAACCATGCACCCAATTGATAACATCACCGTACATGCGTTGATTCCTCCGTGGCTAATATCGCATGGTGATTGGCCATTTAATCGGAGACTTATACACCTTGTACCTGTCCCCGCCACGGCTACATGCCTTTCTGGTACTAATGCTGGCCCCAACCGATGTTCAGCTCGTCAGCCCCGTCAGCCTCGTCTGCCTTGATTGCAGGCAATAAGGCGCCCATTTACTTATAAGTATTCCCTCAAGCCTGAATTAATCAGGTAGTATTCACCCATCTTCTCCTGTGTCGCTACATTAATTGTTGCCCGAACCATGCGTTTTCTCTCAATTGGTGGTAAGGATGATGTCAACTCCACTGCCGACCATCATTAACATCCCATAAGCCACAGTAGCAAGTCTACTTGCATCTAGTAAAGCCTTTGAATTATCTCCCCAAGAAGTGTTGGACAAAAACTCCCCACAAATACTCAGTGAAACGGGCATCGATCCCTGTACCTTGGTAGACTCGCCAAAAGCGAATGCCAGCGTGCAACTTGGCAGCTGGCTAGAATGCGCCGTAAACGGTAGAGAAACTCTCCGATTAAGACCACAGAACCACCATTTCTAAGACCCTCATTCTAGGTTTTTACCCGTTCCCAGCAAACAAAAACTGGCCCGAGGGTCACGCAACCTCTTTCTCAAAAGACATCAGATTTACATTCAACGACACACACTACGACTTTGAAGGCTCACGAAGGCTTTACAACACATTCAACACAACCCTAGGCGTCGCTTTCGCGCCCTTCAAGCACGGCTTCATCAACACTCTCGGCATCCCCAACGCCAATGGCGACAAGGGCGGCTTCGTGTACATGATTGGGTGGGCTGGTGGATTCCAGACGCGCATACAGCGCGATGTCTACTTCACCAATGCGGCGTTTGCAGTAGTCAAGGAAGTGGAGGGGGAGAGGAAGATTGTTGAGTTTAGAGAAAGCAGTAATATTCCGAATACTGCGATTTTGCCGCCGCCGGTTGAGTGGACGTGCGAGTTTTAATAGGTGGGCGAAGCTTTTGGGTTTATCCGGAAAACATGGATTGGATGTTTAAAATACATAGAACATGTATGTTTGGACATGTATAGATAATAGATTCTTGGAATACGCAGAGGAATATATGCGACAAGTCCTCATGTGCATGCAATAATTTCGTTCGTCAAAGCCCTAGAACAAAAGAGAATAAGAATGGAATGTATTGTGGATACAACACCTCACATAGTACCTCAGCAAACGATTGGCTGGCTTGTTACATTGGAATAGCGAATCGCAAGCTAGGCTAATTTTCATGATAAAGAATGACGTGTGAGTACCCCTTCAACTCACTAGATCCTTCCCTAACCTCCACTTCCGCTACGTAAAGGCGCCGTCCAACTAGCCATGAATCTCAAGCGCATTGCCCAAGAACTCACGATCCTCCAACACAACCCCACAGACATATTCTCCGCAGGTCCAGCTGAGACGGGCAACCCGCTAGAATGGGTAGGATACATTATGGGTCCCCCAGACACTCCATTTGAACGAGAAAAGTTCGCGTTCGCCATCGCTTTTCCAGAGAATTACCCCGCAAAACCCTTTCGACTTAATTTTACGACTCCAATCTCGCATCCTAATGTTTCTGACGAGGGGGTTGTGCAGATGGCAGAACTGGGGGAAGAGTGGTCGCCGGTGCAGACTGTTCGCACTATTTTGATTTGTTTGCAGGTTTTGTTGACAGAACCGGATCTTTCTACGCCATACGATTGAAGGCGTAGATTCAGATACAGCAATCGAAATCTGTCTCTGATTGCGGTGCAAACGCCACTTTGTGTTTACTGAGCAAACAAATCCTAAACATAGTTCACCAATCTAAACACCTATAAATAACAAATCTCCAGACTCTACATCGCAGCCCCTGTGCTTTTCATAACTGCCAAGCCCATGTTAACTTACAAAGCTCACCAGACATTTATTCAACAACCCAGACTATGAGCTTCCACAAACCGCCACACCCCTCCCTTCTCGAAACCATCCCAGCTTCCGACTTCAAAGACTTCCTAACCGTAGCGCTCGACCTCCACACCTACAGCCTCGACTTCCTGAATATCATCCCACTCGATAATAGAGATATTACTCTCTACTTAGACAGACACCCACTAGCGACAGCAAAAGGACTGCAGGTCCGATATGACAATCTAGACCGAGAGTACGGCTGGGCCTTGGCTTCTGATCACGAAAATGTTGATAGAGTACTAAGCCAGTTTTGCAAAGCCGGGAGAAAGCCGAGCGAGTGGTTTGCGGAATTCGTGGGTGAGTTGGAGAGTGTACGACGGTTGTTGGAGAAGGAGGTTGCACAGTGGGAGAAGGTCTATGATCATAAACCTTCCTATTTGCTTGATAAGTAGCACGTGTCTTGGCTCTGGTTGCCGGGATGGTGAGGTTTTACTAGGGGCCGGGGTGTAGAATGGTTCAAGGTTATCGGTGTAGTTATAAAATTGGTGGTATTGTCAAGATTGAGCCGGCTAGGGTGTGTGTCTTATCATAAGATCAAGGTAGTTAATCAATGTTTTTTTAATGCAACTTGCTTGCCAAAGGAGTATGCGGATAATCCAGTCTTCAACGAGTCCATTTACCCGATGGCATAAAGAGCACTTTACGAAACCAACATACGGATCTTGCATCATGGCATAAACCTTAATGGTAAAGTAGTATAATATCGCGCCTAGATATTGTACCACAGGGAATTTGCATATCTACCTCTACGCTTACGATAAAACGTAGTAACGTGATCCGGTAAAGTAGTACGATTACATTATCTACACGGCGACCTTAGTATATGCGCACTGTGCAAACAAGCTAACCAAGTATTTGTCAAGAAACCTTGTCGACAGCAGTAAGCATCAGTAGCCAGGATGTTAGATGAAAAAGAAGAGTCGCCCCCCCCCTCAAGTAAGCCTAGATAAGTACAAGGTACTATCCATATACTTACTGTGGGGGGTTGGGACCAATGTGACTACCCCCGGATCCGCGCCGGCCCGAGTGATCCCGGACCATATTACCCAGCCAAGTACATATCTTTCCATTTCAAGCCTTCCACCTCCGTTGGAAAACATGCCGGTTTAAGCCTCATTCTTATGTTTCTCACAACTACCCGCGACCGTCTCACACAGGTGTAAATAAGCTCGGGGAGTCCAAATGCGCTAATATCTAGGATAAACCTTCGGCAGAGAACACACCGGCCGGTGAAGGATACAAGCAACACAAGAACGGGCTGCTAGCGCCCTTTTGCAGCACGGCAAGTGAAAAAGATCTTCATAAGAGTGGCGAAAGAAGGGCTACTGTAGATTAAAAATTGCCGGGTGGCTAGTATGTACCGCGCGGGTTCCAAAACACCCGAGTGGATGGAAAGTTGCTGGACACGGCACTGCACGGTAAACAAAAAAAGCTAGTGTCGGGTCGTTTTAGGGGGGTGTGGGTTACCGAAATGTCACTTTTTGACGGCAAATTCAGACACATGCATTTTCTAGTGCGGGAGCCAAGAGAGCAGAGAGAGCAAGAAAAATGTTCTTCCGCCGCTGCGCGCCCGATTTCCAGTATACCGAAAACAAAGCCGAGGCATGATTTGATGGGGTGTTTTTTGGGGGGCTCCACTAATGGTAGTCTGGTGATATCAAATTGTTTACAAAAAAGAAGCAAGTATAGCACGCAAAATGTTTGAAACTTGTGTCACCGAGAACCAGGGTTGGAGCGTTGTTCGTTCGCTTCATTGTTTTTTTTTCATTTCACATATTACTAATTCATGACAGCCCTATTTACATCACCCCCACTATGCCTCCCCCCCCCCTTTTACATGGGTATATGCTGGAGATCGTCGTTTTAAAAAAACCGCTAACAAAACTTGACTATTAGGAGGTGTTAGCATTGAATAGGTCTGTGGAAGATAACAAGGGTTGTGAACTTACAAATGCAGATTGTGTAGCGCTTAGGCAGTGGTGCATGTGCAGCCCTTCCTCAGAGCAGGGTCGGTGTTGGGCCATCCCACACAAAGGCGACGTCCACAGTTCAATCCGTTGACACCACAGTTATCCCGTGCGCAGGGGCCGGTGTAGCCTTGTGGGAGAGGGTCTGGCATTGCGAGAGCGACACTGGCGAAGAAGGTGGCGACTACGATTGAGAAACGCATGTTGATGGTTTGAGGAGTAGGACGGGTAGTTGGGTAGTTGGAGAATGGGGTTTGGAGTTGAGTGTTTGTACTATTGAGAGCTGAGAAGAGAGTTTGTTGTGCTGGTGCTGTGATGGTGTAAATCAGGGCGGCGTGGTTAACCTTTATATCTTCACATCAGTCCTAGATGTGACGTATCAACGGGACCCGAAACGAGACCGCTGGTCTACTGGTTAGAGGCTACAGGGACCGAATGGCTGTCGCACAGCCATGCACCGGAATGCGATCCAAGACCCTACAAGGCCGGGATGGTATTCCCAGGTCAACCCGAAACGATACAGCCAGTGCCACTACGCAGTGTTCAGATATGAAGATCAATATGCTGCCCATGCAAATCATGGAGCAATGCACACAATGCAACCCAAAGTGGACGGATTGATGAGTTCCGCCGTCAGTTGTGTTTGGGCGGCAGGGACTTGGCTTCTTGGCCCTGAGTCTAAGCTGGTAGGCGGTAAGCGGACAAGAGCGTAGATCGTAGTCGATCACCAGCCTGAGCTTTTGCCCAGGAACTTTGCTGCGGACAATACCTTACGTGTTAGTTTAACCGAGATTGTAATGGTATCGATTCGTCCTCTTGCTCGTGTTGGTGGAGTTGAGGCTAAGTCGAGATTGCCGAGACTTTTGTGTAGATCACAAGGGGTGGGAGGGCCAGGATAGGGCTGTATATGATAGCCAATATGCATACACTTTAAGATACATAGATAGGTGGGCGTCACGAGCGTGGAGAAAACGATGTCGCACGCCCAGCACTAAACGGCCTAAAGCGCACAACTCTGGGCACTGCGGCCGGTCAACCTGACGTACTCGAGCGTCTTGTCCAGGGCTTTGATGTCGCAAACAAGGCCGACTGTATACGTCCAGGCGATATGAGACGAAGGTAATGCACCTTAGCTAGACTCCTAACTGCCGGCTAGGATGATGCAGCGGCGGCTTGCGGATAACAATAGTAAACCGGATATGTGCCAAGGAAAAAGCAGCCACAGAGTAAACGGAACGAGAAACAGCTGCAGAGGACTATGTCAGTGGCGTGCGCCGGGGACGGAAGATGCAAGGCTCCATGTCGAACACGGCGCGTTTCAAGGCGAGAGGGTGGAGAGGAGGGCAGAGGGCGGGAGTGGGTTGAGAGGGCGGGAAGCTAGACGCGTGTCTTAACTCCGAGGCTGTTATCTCCACGCCTGCCTAGCCCAGTCCAGTCCAGCAGCCATGAGCGGTACCCCGTGTTTCCCCGCCATCACCAGTGATCGTTGCCTTGATTCCCCCCACCATGAGAGACGATACAAGCAGTAACAACAACAATAATAATAAAGACCGCAACACTCAAAATGAGGGGCACCACCACCTGCGCCCCGAGGATAACCCGTTCATCGCCTTCCGCCGGTTCGCAGACTCCCAGGTCTCCTCCCTCCTGAACACCGTCTTCACCCTCCCTGCCACTCTCGCCAACTATAACAATGCGCATCAGGCACGTGAGTTGTGTCTGTTTGGCAAGGCCAACCAGCGTCAATGCGACAAGCTTCACAACATCGAAGTGGAGATTGCTGAACTGCGGAACGAGGGGAGGGAGTTGTTCAGAGTGGGCGATGTGCAAGCTGTCCTTCGCAACAGTGAGGAGCTCATGAGGTTGGACCGCAGAGCTGATGACATACGCCGCGACATCTTGCGTGCCCCTAATCAAGAGAATCAAACACAGCCCCCGCGTCGCAATGAGACCGAGCTCGTCGAGAGAGTCGCCAACAAAAAGGGTCAGGAGTGGGGATGGTCTTGGGACTGGGGTTTCCCTCGACCATTCGACCATGAGGGTCAAAACGGTCGGGACACATCAGAGGATCAAGACGCCAACAGCTCTGTAGCTCTGGACAGGCTGCTGCGGATGCAAGCGGAAGCGACGCGACTGGCCCAAGACTTCGAAGACAAGGCTTGGGAAGACTCGGCCGTCCATGTAGTAAGATTCGACAATTACACCCAGACTCAGTCTGACGGTAAACAACCCCGTCTATGGTCATGGTCAAAGTCATGGCAATGGCCCCCAATGCCAAATGCATCACCGTCTG
Source organism: Bipolaris victoriae FI3 (assembly GCF_000527765.1). Classification (NCBI taxonomy): domain Eukaryota; kingdom Fungi; phylum Ascomycota; class Dothideomycetes; order Pleosporales; family Pleosporaceae; genus Bipolaris; species Bipolaris victoriae. Next base: position 143,517 of record NW_014575350.1, on the reverse strand, counting down.
ACATGGACGCATACTCGCCTTGTGCGCTAGAGCAGAATCCTACCTTGAACAGAGCAGGTATACCGTGGCGCGCTGCCTATGAAGATCTTCTGCGGGCCGAAGAGATCTCGATGTCGCAGCGACAGTCAGCGCAGACCATGGAGCAAGACAACGAGAATACACATCCAAGCAGCATGTATACCGATGCTTGGTCGTCTCGGCCCAAGATCCCCATCACTCACCGACAACTAGAAGAGATGATGGAGCGGAGTGAGAAGCTCACTTGTCCACGGCTTGCTGCGCAAGCTGAACCGAGCTACAAATACAGTCACGATCATGAAGACCAGCACGATGACCCGCCTACACCTAAGCGCACCCAGTTTTTCCTGCACACTGCGTCCCAACAAGACCCAGCAAATCGTTCTGACAGAGAAGCCGCACGATATGAAGATTATGCCAAGGAAATGCAAGACCCCGCAACTGAAATGGACGCCTACGAGCGTCTTGATGCTGTGTCCGCACACACAGCCGTCCCACTGGCTGGGCAAAATGAGCAGAGCGAGGCCAAGTCTTCCATCTTGTCGACACTCACAACTACCGAGCGCACTGTTGCGCCCAACGGCACTATAACCACCAAAGTCTTGCTCAAGAAACGTTTTGCAGACGGCCGCGAGGAAAGTACAGAAACGGTACATAGTGAGCGCGGCCAAGAGACTAACGGCCCCTCACGAGATCCTTGGAAAGCACTACGAAGCGGTCAGTCAGACTCGTTGGAAACAGGGGATAGCCATGGCAAGAAGAAGAGTGGTTGGTTTTGGTCTAACTGACTGTCATCCTATCAGTGAATCAACGTTGAAATACGCAACAGGTCAACTGAGATTTCAAACATCTTCCTGGTGGGTTTATGATCGCCGTTCGCTTCTACTTACCATTCGCTTCCATCTATCTGACATATTATGATTCATTCTTTTTTTGTAAATAGCACTTCGCACATACCCCTCTCAATTCAATGCAAATTCTTTATCTCCTTTCAAATACAGAAGACGAATATCTTTTTTGTCTTGGTGTTTTCCCTAACATGTTTCATGAATGCATGTCAGTGTTGCATCACGACTTGGCAAACTCCAATCTCAAAAAACCTTCTCGAATGATTACCGATACGTATATAGCACTTGTCATATGTGCTCGAGAGCCGCATACATCCCCCCCACGCAGTGTCACAACCTCCATCCCAACGTGACAGTTTCCGAAGCATTCCCCGCAACGCGGACTCCATCGTCCCAACACTCCGCCTGCACAGACACTCGCCCGTCGCAAATTCCCATACTCGCACTGCTCGATTCCCACTATTATCACTCTGCATAGCCCCGTTTACCACGCATACACTCTCCCCACTATACAACCACCCTATCGCATTGTACCAGTTACCTACCCGCATAACGAAAGCAAGCACTGCCACACGCCAAAATATAACCCCCTCCTCCTTGTCACAACCCTGCACAACTAGGTGCAAGGAACATAAGCACCGCCCCCTCCGAGCGAGCGCAACGCATATCTTTTCCTGGGTTGTAAATAGTAGACATGGCGTTTACATTCCAGCCATAGATAAGCCTGGCAAGGGTAAGTTGAAGAGAAAAAAAGTGTCTTGGCGTTTCCGCTCCGCCCGCTGGGCGGGAACGGGCTGAAACGCGGCGCGTGGAGGACTAGTGTAAACGGGTAGTGTGTCGAAGGGTAAGAGGTATGTGGAATTAATGGCCGCGCGTTAAGGCAATCTTTCGGCGCATTTTCTTTTTTTTCTTTTGGAATGATCTTGTTTCTCAGGTTAGGAAAGATTTGGGGGGTATGTGAAACGGTGTTTGCACGTGGTGGGTGAGGTTTGCCTGAGTTGTGCTGGGGTGAGAATGTCGGCGTGGTTATGTTGTAGATGTGGTGATTGGTGATTGTGGATCCATTGGCGGGGAGTTGTTGCTGGGTTTGATGGGGGTGCGTGTCGTGTCAGTAGAGCGGCGTAGAAGGCCGCCTCATGCCTCGTGTACATAGGCGCTGGGTTGTAGAGGTGATGAGGCTCTTCGAAACAGTGTGAGTGGAGAAGCGGAATACACTCTGTTTCCATGCCTGGGCATGGATCGGATTTCAGGTGTCGTTTGAAGCACTGGGGTATTTGTAATAGACATAATTGCAGCGGCGGAGGTATTGGGTACGAAGCACTGATTGTGAGACGACAGTGGGAAACCAAATTATCTGCCGGTGATTTGATTGAACTGAAAACATTGGATTGTGTACAAGAACATCATCGTGAAGGTTCGCGCTACCCAGTCTGATAAAGGAAAAGCGCAGGAGATGACAGGAATCGAGAAAAAGTTCAAGAAATTCCTGACTTACGACCCATTCATGAAAGCAGCGTTGTCAAGTCAGACGTCTGTTCTTTGTGCGGAAATACCAAGTAAGATCTTTTGCCATAATCAGTGCGATGATTATCAATGGACCTTCCAAAGCGTACCTTGTGAGTATCCCCACTTCTGCAGAAGACGCTCGATATCTTTTCTCGTCGATTTTCTGGCATCCTCTCGATCGATTCCCTGATCAAGCAAGGCGTCGTATTCGGTATGTCTATGGCGAACGTGTGCAATCACAGCAAGTAATACCTTCCGCGATAATGGTATCGAATTTGTCCTGCCCACTCTACCAGAGTGCTTCTTGAACCCATGTTTAAGCACAGTCTCGCGTTCATCTTGGGGCATTTGTGGGAACTGTTTTTCCACTTCAGCACTTGCTTTGGCAATGTCAGTAGCATCGCGCTTGTTAGTTGTAGCACGACGCGTCGAGAGTGTTTGTTTGGCCTGCTTGTGTACTGTGTCTAAGATTGCCAAGGGTGCACGTAGTCCAATCTGTTTCTTCTTTTCCAACACGATATATAGAGGACGGGCTGCTTTATGGGTAAGCTTGCGGCAATGCAGCGTTTTGTACCGGTTTCCTTTTGGGAGGAAACCGTACGCTTTTGGCGTTGGTGTATCTGCGGATACTGAGATTTCAGAAGGCATATCGACTGGTGAACTGTCCGCTCGTCTGAAACGTATTCATGAGCTTTGGGATATGAAATGGATTCCTGTGATCAGCTCGGTTAATACGGGAAGCAAGCTGAGTGCTTTTGATATTCGAATTGCTAGAAAATGAATCAAATTACGTTATCCCCCTTTTTTTTGCTGATGTGCACAATGTCGTGCGAGGCACGAGCGTATGGACAAAGGGGGTTGTTGATGCGCGGTCGCGTTGAATGAGCCGCGTGTAAGTTGGCACCAGAGACGCTAGACCCGAAACGTCCACACGTGACTACGCGCTAACCTATCCCAGAATACCTCGACTGCTTTTTGATCCGCGCCTCAATGTTATTTCATTTCGACTCTGTGAAATGGTTACTGTTCTGAGGGAAGGTTTTCCGTCGACTTGTATCGCCAGACATGGTGGCTACATTGGTTGGGCCTGCCCTCCCCCAGCTACGGATGACGCGGCAGCCCCAGATCTAACTTTGGCATCAAGGGGCGACGGGGCCCACCTGCGCGCACCAATCCGGCCACATTTACAGCTTATAGCTCAGCCAGGCTCCAGCCACGGTCAGCTGAATGGCAACGTCGTGGCATACTTATAAAATCTTCAGCCACACATACAGACCCTGTCAATGACAGTTCCCGCGCGTGACCTGTTCTTTCCACCGTCTCTAGCTTCTCTGGCCATGCAGATCAAGCCTCTGAGTCGATCCGATACAGGTTTTGGCGATGATACCGACCTAGCCAACATAACATACAACGACAAGTACGTCATCGCGTATGACTTTAGCGACGTTGGTATGTCCACGAACCACTCCACTCATGGCTCTTACTGACAAGCACCAGACGATGATGTTGCCATCAAAGAGTGCCAACAGCTGCTGCACGATCTCGAGTCGGCTGGACTGAACACTGAAGTGCGTGCTGGCTACGATGAATCTTTGTTAGTCTTTGTCCAAGTACCGAGGGATTTGCTTGGCAACACTGTATACAAGTCAAGGTATGCTTTCAATGCTCGTAGCTCTTCTCAAGTCTTTGTCACCTAACATATGCCCCAAGAGTCAAGGATTGGCTATATGGCATCACCAAAAACCATCCCGGTGGCACCGCCAAGTCAATCGTTTCAGCAGCTTTTGAAGCTGAAGATGTCCTCTCCGTATATCACCTAGTCAACTGGCGTAAAGAGTTTGGAGGTGCAGGCATCACTCCGGGCTTTCCACCGTGGGAAAACGTCACCTCAATCTTCCCGTTACACAACCCTCGTGCAAATCGGGCGCTTCTGGCTCATCTCAGCACACGAGTCTTCTTAGATCTTTCCGACCTCGACCAAATCCGTAATCTTTGGGGTTCGAAAGTCGCTTTTTACTTTGCTTTCATTCAGACATATTTCCGTTCCCTTGCCTTCCCATGCGCTGCTGGACTCTTTGCATGGGCATTCCTTCCACAATATTCGCTATGCTTCGCCTTGTTGATTGGCGTTTGGTGCACAGTATTCTTGGAGTACTGGAAGATCAAGCAAGCAGATCTTGCTATCCGCTGGAATGTGCGGGGTGTGGGTAGCCTGAAGGTGGATCGTCCACAGTTTCGTTACGAAAAAGAGATCATTGATTCAGCTGGAAGAGTGCAGCGCATTTTTCCCCGATGGAAACGAATCCTCCGACAACTGCTTGTCGTTCCTTTTGTTATTATCAGCACCGTAATTCTTGGAGCTCTCATCACTTGCGTATTCTTTCTTGAAACGTTCATTGGCGAGGCATACGACGGACCGCACAAGTTTTATCTGGTAAGTATAGTCTCTGGTTGTCGCATCGCAATGAATAGTCTAACAAAAAAACAGGAATACCTTCCGACTATTCTTCTCGCAGTTTTTTTGCCATATGTCACCAGCTTTTTGGAAGACATCGCTACCGTTCTGACAGACTACGAAAATCATCGCACCGAGGATCATCACGAGATGTCCCTCACTCAAAAGGTCTTTGTGCTCAACTCCATTACTAACTACTTGCCCATACTCCTCACCGCATTCGTATATGTGCCCTTTGGTAACAAAGTTTTGCCGGTGTTACAGAGCATGTTGGATGCGGTGCTGGGCTCCCAGAACAAAGGGAAGACCAAATTCCATGCCGATCCCGACAGACTACGCAACGAGGTCATTGCATTGACCGTAACTGGTCAAGTCTCCGGTGCGGTTGAAGAGTTAGCATTGCCTTGGCTAAAGGAGCAGGTCAAGCAATGGTGGCGCGATCGACAAGCTTCTCGAGCTCAGAATCAAGGAAACGTGGGCGCACAACTGATACCGGAAGACCCTATTGAAGCTGGCTTTCTTCGGCGCACAAGAAGGCAAGCGCTTCGCCCCTCGTACAATGTCCAGGAGGACATTGCGGAGATGGTGATCCAATTCGGTTATCTTGCATTGTTCAGCCCCGTATGGCCACTAGTACCCATTGGATTCTTTATCAACAACTGGTTCGAGCTTCGGTCCGATTTTCTCAAAATCTGCGTGGAGCACCAAAGACCCACTCCAATTCGAAGCGATGGCATTGGGCCTTGGGTCGCCAGTCTGGAATCCCTGACATGGCTGGGAAGTGTCAGTAGTGCCGCCATTGTTCATCTCTTCGGCACCGAGCAATTTCTTGGCCCGTATTTTGGCTTGAGCACGTGGGCCAGTCTTCCACTCACAATCCTCATATCAGAGCACATCTTCATGGCTTTCAGAGCAGCGGTCCGATTCGCACTCTCACGAATCGGATCCGAGCAGATACGCAGAGAAAGAGCCGAGCAGTATGCCGAGAGAAAGCGACATCTCGATGAGCTGGAAGCAAAGGCCACCAAGGTATCCCATTTGGATGTAGCCGAGCGCGAAAGAAGGAAGAGTGTGAGGATCAATGCAGCCGATATCTTTTGGACTAAGCAGGTCGATGTAGGAGCCAGTGCTGAAGCCGGTATCAGCATCATCAAAGCGACGAAGATTGCAAAGCACGAAAGCGAAGTCACAGGTAGGAGCACCAAAATAGACTAGTAGAGAGATCAAGAAGCACACAATTATAGGGGAAAGATCAACTTCTTCATTCCTTTCAATCAAATATTTACAATATCTCCACCACCAATCAAAGTATTTACAATAATGTGTCGAAAAGAAGGATAGGTAAGGGGGCAAGAGAAGACATAGTCTTCCTGGTTCCCAGGATGCCCAGCATCGCAAACAGTTTACTTGAGAGCGTTGAGGACAGTGGTGTAAGCCTGCTTGGGGTTGTAGCTGTTGTCGAAGAGGAGAGGGTTGCCCTGGGGCCTCCAGGAGTCGGAGTCCCTGACACCCCAGACGGTGATACCAACGCAGTTCTTCTGGTTAAGGCAGGCCTTGGTGACGTTGGTCCAGTCAGCCTGCTGGGCGTTCTGGATGTCGACCTCGGTCATGGCGCACTCGGAAGCAACGCTGCAGAGGAGCTTCATGGCGTCGATGGTAGCGGCACCCTGGCCGGCGGTAAGGTGAGTCTGCGAACCGATACCGTCGATGGGGATACCGGCGGCGATCCACTTCTTGACGTTCTTGGCCATGGCCTGGGTCTTTGCGTAGTTGGCAGTGTCAAGGCTATATTGCAGTCAGTATATCGAAAAACTTGGTAATCATAGATCAATGCTTACTTGTAGTCGTTGATGTAACGCTTAGCAGCGGGGTCAGCCTTCTTGGCAGCCTCGAAGGCGATGCGGACAAAGTCCTCACCGAGAACGTTGTAGAAGACGCTGGCACGGAAGTTACCGTTCTCCTCGAACATCTCGTTGATGACGTCCCAGGCGTAGATCTGGCCCTTGAAGTGGCCCATGACGGAGGAGATGTGGTTCTGCATGACAGTGGTCAAGGTGGCCTTGTCCTTGATGGAAGAAACCCATGAAGGAAGCTGGGAGTGCCAGATGGTGGTGTGTCCACGGATGAGCTTGCCGTTGTCCTTGGCGAACTTAGCGGTCTGGTCGGCAGTACCGAAGGTGAATTTGCCACGGGTAGACTCGGTAGCATCCCACTTCATGGAGTTCTCGGGGGTGATTTGACCAAAGTTGGCCTTGATGATGGCAGCGTTCTTGCCCTGGTTGAATCGGCCTGGGTCAGTGGCGGTACCGAAGTACTTCCTGCCCTTGGCCTTCATGGCGGCATCGAGGCTCTGCGCAGCCTGGCGCTCCTCAAGGAAAGCCTCTGGCTCAGCAAAGGGAGAGGCAGCGACCAAAGCGCTGGCGGAAAGGATGGTGATGAGAGAAAACTTCATGGTTGCTAAAAGGATTGGTTTGATTGTTTGGTGGAATGGAGAAGCTGAAATGAATGAATGTGATGGATACGAAGATATGCCCATGGGCCCAGCTCTACTTATACCAATCCATCGTCCCCCCAGAGTGCCCTAGACTATTCGGCGCACGCATTTCGTCTAAACAACGTAATTCGCCTCAAACAACGGCAGGCGTCGTCTAGAAGCCGCATACCCACCACGTTGTGGAGAAATCCCGAAAATAGGGCGTTAACGCAATCAAACATGACCTGCAATCGCACCTGCAATGCGTCGTTCATGTCGGTCATGGCCTGAATGATTCGTAGTCTTACCGTATAGAGTAAAAAAGTGGAAACCAGGCGTTTCGGGTTAATTTATTCCAAGCTTCGGTGGTCGGTTCTTGTGCTGCTTGAGGTACTTGGCGTTTTCTGCACGGGGAAAAAGCGGCTAAATGCGAGTAGGGAGTTCATGGCGAAACAACAACAGCCGGCCTATGCTTGTTCCACCTAATTCTCGAAACGCGACATCATTGTGCTGAATAAATTTCCGATATTAATATATCAACAGGGGCTGTGTTCAGTACGTAAGTAAGCACACGCAAAACCATAGCTCTGTACGTAGACCGCTTTACTCTGCGCGCGAGTAATTAGTGCAGCACAACAATGACTGGATCCACGGAGCTCTGATAATGATTCACCGCAATACGGAATATGTCCGGTACCAGTGCTGGTTCTACGGGTCCATTTCTGTTCTTCGTTGGTTTGGCTACGTGGTGGCATGCGGGGATGGACGATTCGTGGAGAATATTCCGTAGCGATGGTCCGTATTCGTCGATCGACTTGGCACAAGACCACTTGGTAGGGGTAGTAAAGCCGTTAGGATTTGCGAGGATGATTTCTCCGGAACAGAAGGAATTGTGGAGTGCATCTGTCTGGGGAAACTGCATATGCAGCCAAGGTACCTGCGGTTATTGTCTTCCACAAGCTTTCCAAGACTCCACTTGGCTAGCCGAATATCCAGGCTTAATGGATGTGGACGTTAATTGACACACCAATAAGGAGAAACAGTGTGCGTTCTTTACCGTGGAAGATTGTTATGCCGAACCAACTTTCAAGGCGAGCTACAATGCTCACGCCAACACCGCTTACTGCACTGCGCTGCGATATTAGCCCGTTGGATTTGTTTGGTGGTGTGACCAGATTGGAGCCCAAGGAATAACTGCTGCTTGTGTGGTGCTGCGCAAGTCAGATCTAAGGACTGATGTCTATTTTGTCGCGATTCCAGTCAGCACTAACACTCAGCATACATATTCTTCAACCATATATTGTCATGTTAGTATCACATGGTGATCCCTGTTGGCGCCTGAGCGTTTCCTGAACTTGACCTGAACGATGATTGGTGCCCTTGATGTAGCAGCCGTCTATGCGGATGCGCATAGATCATGTTCCTGTAACCGGTCATCAATATGGTAGATCCTCCTCTTCCAATTTATTTTCGGGTAATGTGGACAGCAAGTTGATTCTCTTTCGGTCTGCTACTGCCTAAACTGTGGGAGGTTGAGCAGATTCTTTGTCCTGAAATGGGCTGATGGTGTGTAGTCGGCGCTTCTGCTTGAGACTGCAATTTCCGTGGGAGCAGAACAGAACTTGTTCTAAATACAAAGCCTCCTCTCGTATGGTGATCTCTATCCGAAGCCAGAGGAGGAGGAAGGGAGGAAGGGAGGGAGGGAGGGAGGGAGGGAAGTGGAGCCGTAAACACTAAGCTGAGAGTCACTTGAGATTGGTCCTCGACATGACGTCATCATCTTCTCCATCTCGTCCATACCAGCTGTTCTCATGTCAGGTTCCAACTCGTTATGTCCGCCTCCATGTTCTCAGGCCCGGATCTATCTTCTCATGTCCAGCTTCGGCCTTTGCACCGCAGTTCGGACGTCCGTTAATGTCCGGATCACTGCGGAATTCCGACCGGCTAGATTTTCAATATAAAAGTCAACCTCAGTATTGTTGTATCCTATGCGTAATCTAAATCTTGACGATCAATGCTCTAAGCTCTCACAAGCTTTCTCAATCCTTGTGGCACTCACTCTAATCGACTGCAAGCTTTTCCTTTTCCTCCGTCGCATTTGCTAATCGGTAGCATGGCTTCGAAGGTCTTTTTGAACAAGATCGCACTTGTTGGTGCTAACGGCAATGTTGGCTCACACATCCTGTCAGCTCTGCGAGCCAAGGACCGATTTCAGATTACCGCCATTAGTCGCGTACAATCTAAAACTACATTTCCAAGTGACATCAGTGTTGCACGTGTCAACTATGCTGAACCAGAGACTCTGGTAAACGCCTTGAAAGGACAAGATGCTCTCATAATCACCATGAGCGTCTTCGCACACGATGCACAGGAAAAGCTCATCCGTGCGGCAGCTCAAGCTGGGGTACCGTGGATCCTGCCAAACGAGTTTGGCATGTTCAATACAGAAGACATTCAGACCGAAACAACAGGATCCGGGAAACAGAGGGATCGCGCTCTAATCGAGGAGCTTGGGGTCTCATCCTGGATCGGAATGACTAGTGGATTTTGGTACGAGTATTCGCTCAGCGGCGGGCAATACGGTATCGATCTTAATAAACGAGAAGTGGTGTATTTTGATGACGGAAATCAGCGTCTGAACACTACAACATGGCCTCAGACTGGGCTTGCTGTAGCGAATTTGCTATCGTTGCCTCTATCGTCATCTGATGGAAAGAGCCAGACACTAGAGCAATATCGCAACCGCATGTTGTTCTTTTCATCATTTACTCTCAATCAACGCGAGATGTTTGAGGCGACACAGAAGGCTACTGGAACCACAGAGAAGGATTGGAAGATATCTTCCGAGCCAGCCAAGGCACGGCTAATGAAGGCAAGGCAAAGACTAATGGCTGGAGATCGTAGTTCGTTTGCAACGGTGTTGTACACGCGATACTTCATCGACGATGCCGGCCTATACGAGAAAAACCACGGTCTGAACAATGATGAGTTGAGTCTGCCAAAAGAGGATCTGATCGAAGCTACGAAAAGGGCCGTGGAGATGGCTAAGACTGACTTTTGGGACAAGATGTACAAGTAGTTTGCCTATCACGTACACGAATAAGACTAGGCTACTTTACAATATGATTGCTATGCACTGAATTTCGAGTCATGTTATTCTACACAGTGCAGAAAGATCGACCGCTCTTTAGCGTCACTAGCGACTCATGCTGTGGTCTTACCACCTTGGACTATGTTCATCAGTCAAATACGATAGCAGCCTTGACAACTTCCTGCTTCCTTACTGCCTCCAGACACTCCGCCCACTCCTCAATTCTGTAGGTCTTGTTCGCGATACCCTTCAACTTGAGCCTTCCAGCATTGACATATTCCAGCACATGTGGTAAATGACTCATACTACAGAAACTAGCCAGAATGGTAATTTCGTTCTCCCAAATCTGAAATGGAGACCACGAGATTTTGACGCTGTTGTCATAAACGCCGTAAACAACTAATTTTCCGCCTTTTCGTACATAGTCGAGGGATTTTTCTAGCACTGTGGGAGCGCCGGTAGCTTCTACGACAATGTCGAATCCATACGGGTTAGCAGCGCGGAGGTCCTGCATATCGGTCTCGGCGTGGTCGTCGGAAATAGTGATGAAGGTGTCTGCAATGGCCAAGGAGCGAGCAAGGTCGAGCTTAGGCCCTGCTTTTGAAGCGATCGTCAACTGAGGCTGGTTAGCAATCGTTATTGGGTATGGTAGGGGTTTACATGCATGCGCAGCACCGTTCATCTTGATCAATTGTGCGAGTAATATACCTGTCGGTCCACATCCGAACAGCAATACCCGGCTACCAGCTTCCAGTTGCATCCTCTCGATACCATGTGCAGCACAAGCTGCTGGTTCCAACAGAACTGCCTCAAGGTCTGGAAGATCGCCAATCGGAAATACCATTCGCGCAGGATATCGGCAATATTCAGCCATACCACCAGGTACATTACCGCCATATCCGATGACATTTTCGCAAAGCTGTGGCTTTCTTCGAGTGCAGTGGAAGCATTTGAGACATGGTTCCAGGGCATCCGCTGCTACACGGTCACCAATTGCGACGTTGGTGACATTCTTACCGACAGCAGCAATTGTGCCAGCTGCTTCGTGACCTGTAGCTATGAGCAAGGAGTGATAGTATACATGAGATTGGGCATACCAGGTATTAAGGGCCACTATTGTAGTCGGTCAGCAAGGTTGACATGAAGTATGGGCATGCAATCTTACCCTTGCCAAAAACTCGCCTTTGTGGTAATGCAAGTCCTTGGAGTCGGTTAGTAAGGAGAGATTAGATGTTCTTCACGAAATATCACATACAGTACCGCATACACCACAAGCCGAGATCTTGACCTATCTCAAGTTGTTACTCCACAGTAAGCACTGAAACGTAAGCCGATGAACCTTACAAGAACGTCATCATCCCCAATCTTCGGAACATCGATTGTTTCCACCGCGAATTTCTCTGGTCCAGAGTATCTGGTAGTTCTCAGCGAGATGTCTATGCTTCCGCAAAGTGCAAGCATGCCTTACTGCAGCGCCTTCATCTTCTCAGGTACAGCCTGAGGCTCGCTCTTTCTGGGGGCTGCATGGCCGTTCATCGTAATCTTGAAGCAATTGAAAGCTTTGAATATCTACGGGAACAATACATCGTGAACCGCAGTATTTTATACCCAAAGTTTTGATGTATTCCGCCACGAAGGTTATCTTAGACGCGTCAATATCTGGGGTGCGGGGTTCGGTTTACCTTCCTCGTCGCGCCTGTTCCAGCACTCCCGGCATTTCTTCTTTGGGAAAGCGTGTATATTCTACGAACCACAATCACGCTACCATGGCCAATTTTCTGCTTTAGTCTAGTGTATAGGCATTTGGGAGGATAACGCTACTCTTTTTAACAACTTGGTTTTTCCTGCACCCTATCTGCGTTGAGATCCAACATCTTGTGTGCAGTGCACTTGATCAGTATTTCCAGTAATCAAGATCAGTAAATTCTGTCTGAGTAGTTAATCCCTACGTCGGAATTGATCGGGAACTCAAAATATCAATACAAGTGAGATTTTTAGATAACCGATTCAATAAGCGCTCGTGGATGCCTGTCAAATAGCAGTCAAGTGGCGCCACTATGCAGTCCTCTATATCTGAATTGACTTGATTTTGCGCTCAAAGCAGAAAATACCTATCTTGATATAGCTTTACAAAAGACATAAAACGACGTAAACATACTAAGGGCAAATTAGCATGATCTACATGTGCAGGTGTTGAACACTATGATATCACAATGAGTAAGAAGTCAAACAGTCATCAATCAGGTTCCGTTCCTGAGCAGATACACACATTACGAGTCAACAGTGAATTTCGCATAAGAGGGACCGAAAATAGCCTTGGACAGTGTTTCCCAATACTGCGCATCCAAAGCTTCAATGTAACCACAACACACTTCACTATTGCACTAAATTCATTGGCCGATCGATTGCAGTAAGGCTTTGATATTCAAGCCCGCGTTCCCTGACGGGTTTTGAGCAAAATATCTGCCGTGAGAGCAATCAGGGGTAACCCAGCCTATCAGGCGCCACAACGATGCGAAACAATCGTGCATTCTCACATTCACATATAGATGGCTTGGCTCGCTGACATCCATTCTTCCAACTCACCCGTGTCTACCTTGACACTTTTTTTTTCGGAAGTTAACCTCAAGGCTGACATGTGAAACCCTAGCATATCGCGGCCAAGCCTCGTTCCCGTCAAGGCACCCATCACGTGATGCTATTTTTGCCCTGCATTACGAGTAAGTAAGTAAGCGAAACGAAACATCTAGACCACGTTTCCAAGATGAAACTTGGCGGCCCGCGATTTAGGGCGACAAGATGTCGGATTCGTCGATGCGTCTAGTTATCGTACCCGTGTGTCTGGCTTCGGCCTACTTTCCTCAAAGGGTCGACAAGGCTGATGCCGTAATTGGTGGCGTGGTTGTTCCGGTCTGAAATTACCTTGCCGCTGTGTTCCCGTGGTATGTAGGTACAGTTCATTGTGTATCAGCGCTAAGGTGTTAGATTGGAAGAAAGCTGACTGCCAAGTTGCTTTGTGCAGCCGGTGTAATAACAGTTGCAATCTCGACCTACATACACAACAGGCCTAGTGCGAATGGCTTGATTTGTGTAGATATTGACTGACTGAATGAATGGCAATACTGTTTTGAGCTACCCCTTTGTCGTACTTTGGGCAAAGCACTCAACGCGGTCGATTTGAAGGTCTGCATCTTTTAATAAAGAACTTGAAAAGTCCTACAATTGATCGCTATATTATAATTAATATACCAAGCTTAATTACACAACAACAGTACTTGTAAGGTTGTTCAAAGATGCATATGAGCTTAGGGATTAATTCGCATAAGCAATCACTCAGAGTCGCGAGCCTGATACCTTCTTCTTGGTAAATGACTGCAGTGACATGAATGCGTGATGTGTTGATTACAACGAAGAGCAATCATATCGACCTTATCTTACCTCCCTTCTCCTATCCCTCACTGCAACCGTGTTCCTGAGTGGTGATCGCAATGCTACATGTATAGCGTTTGGCGAGGTCCAAGCGAGCGGCGTGTGGGTGTTTGAGACATGAAGGAGGATAAATTTTGTGTGTGGTTTACTATTGCGAGGGTGAGGATTTGGAAGGAGGTCGAGAAAGGGTGGAGGGAATACTTGTAGGCCCAGGCAAACGAAGAAAAAGATGTGGTTGGAATTAGAGTTGCATTGACAGTGAACTAGTGTGGGGATCTGTTAGTTACTGCCTGACATCTAAGAATTGGTATCGGTCAGTCTGATCCAGCTCTTCCTGGTATCTATATCTCAGGTTTATAACCTGTTGTGCGACAACTACGTTGCCCGGATCACATGCTCCCTGACAATGTGTTTACCATCCCTGCTACTACCCAGAATCTTTGCCCCTTCCACATGAGTTTGTTCCTCATTCTGTAACTCTTGAGCGTGCTCACCAATGCTCTTCGCTTGCAAAGGCTGTGTTGCGGATGGCTGCGGCGGCGGCGGTGGCGGCGGTGGAGGTGGCGCCCAATCAACCTTGAAAAGCAAGTTGGGCCACCCTGTGGGATCATCTTCCATGAATACAATGATGTGACTAATGTACTTGTTGCCTCCCATCTCCCTCTTGTGCTGGGTGAGCAAGTAGCCTGCAGCTAAACCGTTTGGGGATCCTGAGACATATGTTAGTCAAGATGACAATGTTGTACTATGTCGTCTTGGGAAGTAGAATACAGGAAGGTAATGAGGGAAGAAACCGGCCTACCTAGAAGCGCCCTATACTCTTCAGTTCCCGAATTGAACCGAACTCCTGGCCAGGGCGGCACTTCATCATGACCATTTTTCTTCATCGCCCTGTCAATAATCCGCCCAGTCTCTTCATTGACGACTTCGAAAGAAATAAAGGCGTTAATTCCCCCTAGATTATAGCCGCTCACCCTATTCCAGAAACCCCACGCAATGTCGGAGCTGGATCTCAAGGCAGGCATCTCGTCGCGCGGGATTGGAATGTGCGTGGGGACATTCCAAATAAGGCGAGCTTGGGTCTCGGGAGACGATCGATCGATAAAGAAGATGTACCCGTCTTTGCTATTCACGCCGATGATGAAGTGGGCACCCGTTATCTGTAGAGGATGAGATGTGTTAAGAAATCAAGTGGTCGAATTACGGGAATGATTGGTTAGCTTACCCTGTATCTCCGCCCGTTGACAGTGTAATGTTGTGTCGACCTTCGCGGCATGGATCCATCAGGATTTTTCTCAACAGCAGGGCCGTCGTAATGAACGACGGTGAAACAGCGGTTCGGTCCACCATCTGTATAGTCGTGCATACCAACACCCAGCTCACGGAAAGCTCGTGTTAAGCCGCTAAATTTTGTTTCGAAGTCGCACGCTCCCTTCCTATCATCGTCATCACTAGCGTCGTAATAACCCCATGTAGTCAGTTCGTTTACCAGAGTACCGTGCCACGGGGTGGTGAGTGGTCTACAGTGTAGGATGGCTTGATTAGGGTTGAGTGTGGTTCCAAAGAGTAATTTAGTTCCTTTGCAAACTGCCCGGTCCCATTCGTCATCTGTAGTCGCGACATTGACGGTTTCCGTATCGGAGCCGATTGCTGGGTTGGAGTGTTTTGTGAGAGATTTATCAGTGAGCCCTGACTGAGTGATCTCGCCTGCAGTCAGAAAAACTAAGTGTACGAAGACGAGAAAGGCTAGGGATATGAGCTCCATCTCGAAAGCTGACGTGTGATGTATGAGAGTGTGTGTGGTTGAAGTAGAAGCTTAGGAGCGAAATGAAGTTGGAACTATATTTTACCTAGAGGGTGAGGGGGAGTGTACCAAAACAAGGCGTGAAAGCGAGGTGAATTGAATTTTCTAAATTTAGCGTAGCTGTCGTTACGTGAGTGAGTGAGTGAGTGAGCGAGTGAGTGTGCATGAGCGGTAAGCATTCGTGAATAAGAGCGGAAACGGGCCTTTGTAAGAGAGTTCATCATAAATGGTGCAAACTCGCAAGAGAAGAAGAGAAAGTCTTATATCTATTTTGCACACATGATGTTTAAACGTGTATGATTCATCGTGGTTTAGTAAGAGGGATCTTGGTATATATATGGGAGAAAAAAATGGTGAGATAGTATAACCACCTTTCTGCCGCAGTAACAAGTACATGCAAATCTCCCATTATTTCGTAAGCAGAAAGAATATTGGCATATTATCAAGATCGCGTCGCATCGGGATACGAACGATAACTCTCTTAGGGGTGAATAATGCACATTGTGCATATGCGGCAAGTCCTGAATGGCTAGTGAATCTTTGCGATGTTGCTCTTCTTGGATAAGCATGTTGATAACAAAATGAGATCTTATTGATACAAATTTCTCAAGACTACATCGTCTTGAGAGTACTGCATGGCTGAATGAGGATAGTATTAGACTAAGAGCTTGCGAAAAGAGGGTTTGAACTACACGGTAGGTGCAAAAGGGAATAAAGGTCTTATTGCTCGCAAAGCATCTTAAGAGATATCGCTCAACATAGTTCAGAACATCAAAAACATATGTGGCTATTCGTATATGTTCAAGTGAATGTATTCATTTTGTTTGAGTAACTTGTATTGGTTACATAAAGACATTATTGAGTAAGAAGCGGACGTGATGAGATTCACGGAGCAAAGATAGTGCACAAATACCTAGGTTCACCCACCTGTGTACTGAGTCGAGGAGAAAGTGAGCTTGACCATTGGGCACACGGCATGGCCCGTCAGCCAATCACTAGAGCTACTAGCTACCCTGATCGAGTCAGTGGAGGTATGTGAATGCCCTCTATGGAAAGCCAATTGCATTTCTGCGATGGCACTGAGGTCAGGAGCTACAAAGGTAATCCTGCATTCCGGGTTGGTCAGAATATGGTTTCTTTCGCTGTCATGTTGGAGTACGGGTCTGGCAGTGATGAGTATCCTTCATCCTGACGGCGTTTCAGCTATTCTATACCTGCTCGGATTGATAGCAATTCTTATGCATGTCTGAGGCTCGAAACAGGGTTGGTAGGGATGCAAAACTGTATTGGCATCATCGTGGCGCTAGATTCATTTCAGTCACTCTCGCTGTCATAGCCGGGGACAAGCATGGTAGACAGCTTCGATGGTGGCGGGACTGATTTAACTTGAGGTTGAGGGGCCGGGGTAGGAGCCGGTGCCTGAGTCTTCTTCTTGATGCCGAGCGCGGCGCTGAAATCCTTCTTTTCTTTTGGCTTCTTGCTGAAGGATGCGACAACAGGCACATCTATTGGGACATCCATCATATCCTCATCGATAGCTTCCTCACCAATATCTGGCATGCTCCGACTAGCAAAAGCCTGCCGTGCTGCTTCCGCGTCCTCTTCGTCTTGTTTCTTCCTGCGCTCATCGGCAGCATCAGGCTGGACATCGGGTCGAGTACCCAGGCTCTCTGCTTTCTCGAGGCGCGCGTTCCTTGAGCGGATCTCATCGAGAGCATCGGCAATGGCCATTTCGGTCTTGGCGTCAACTACTTTGGTCTCAAGCTCCTTCATGGCGTCGCGCTCTGCCTCTTCTTTCTCAAGGCGATCTAAGCGCTCCTCCTCGGTTTCCTCATTGAGCTTGGCTTCTCTCCAAGGCTCAAAGTTGCGCTTTGCGCCGCGCTCGCATTCGTAGTCCATGTTCTTGGGGTCGGTTTTGAAGGTGATTTCGCCAGAGCAACGGGTGCAGCGGATATAGAAGCGGAAGATGGCGATGTTGTAGTACTTTTGATCGGTGGTTTCTTTGCGAGCGTTGAATTTGCGCCCCTTGTAGATGAACTCGCCACAGTGCGTGCATTTCATGGAAAAGGGCGCCATAAGGCGGACGGTCATGAGCTTGGGACCCGCATTCTTAGGGCCGCGCTGGCGGGTGATTTTGGAAGGGTCGAAATCGGGGGGGTAGTATTTGGTGAGGACTTTGCGTTCAGACATGGTGGGTGGTAGGTGCCTTGGGCGAGTTCTCTGTCGGAGTGTTGGGTGGTGTTGTACGAGGTCGAGAGGGAGCGGCAACCTATTATTCTCATGGAAGCCAATTTTGCTGACTAACACAACTGACTAATCAGCGAGTCCGCGGCAACCCCGCAAACATGTGCTTTCGTGTTATGCTGGCGCCCGCGCGTCGCCTTTGTGTGCATGGACATGCACATGTGATATACACAACCACCCATTCGTCTTAACCCACCAAAAGACCCACCCTTCCACGCGTCGATTGTTTCCCCAGCACATGGCCACAGCAGCTCGGCACCATGGAAAATTATCTTCGCGAATGGCGCCAGGAGGCCCTCAACCGCTGCCAGTACGACACGGCCATCTTTGTTGCCGACAAGCTGCTGGCCCTCACTGGTATGCTGCCCTACCCTCGCCCACCACTACTACCCTGGCCGCTCACGACACCCCACAGACGATGACCAAGACGCCTTTTGGCTGGCCCAGGTTCACTTCACCACGGGCAATTACAACCGCACCCAGGCCCTGCTTGCGCGCGGCAATCTGATTGACCGCACTCCCCAATGCCGCTATCTCGCTGCCCACTGCGCCATCAAGCTGGGCAAGACGGATGACGCTCTACACATCCTCGGCGATAAGAACCCCACACATCTCATTGCCGCCCCAGACAGTGCCCGTACTAAGCTGCGCCATGTCCATGTAAATACACGCCACGGCCCCCGCCATCACCGCTCCGGTTCGCGCAACGAGCGCCTGCCCACAAGTGAGGAACGCGACCGCGAGAACGCCGACAACATCAAGTCCGAAGCCGCCATGTGCTACCTGCGCGGCGTTTGCTACGCCAAGCTGAACTCGTTCGATCGCGCAAAGGAGTGCTACAAGACGGCTGTCCAGATTGACGTCCAGTGTTTCGAGGCCTTCGACGCTCTCATGTCCAATTCGCTCATGGCTCCGGACGAGGAGTGGAAGTTTCTCGAGTCGCTGAATTTCGACACCATCAATGTCTCCAGCAATCCCTCGCTGTCGCAAGAAGCCGCCTCTTTCACAAAGACACTCTATACCACCCGTCTATCCAAGTACACCAGACCCGAGGAGTTTGCGAATGCTACCGAGACCCTTACCACTCATTACAACCTTGGCGAGAACCCAGACATTGTTCTCTCCAAGGCCGACCTCATGTTCACCCTGTGTAGATTCCGCGATACCCTTGCTCTTACCTCGTCCGTTCTTTCCAATGACAAATATAACTTCAATATCATGCCCATACACATAGCATCTCTGCACGAACTGGGCGAGAAAAACACACTCTTCCTCCTCGCCCATGAGCTCGCGGACACACATCCCTCTGAACCGTGCGTGTGGTTTGCTGTCGGCACATACTATCTCGCAATCGGACGTATAGCCGAAGCGCGCCGATACTTTTCAAAGTCGTCCATGATGGATCCGCATTTTGGGCCCGCATGGATTGGCTTCGCACATACATTTGCCGCTGAAGGCGAGCACGACCAGGCCATTTCTGCCTACTCGACCGCTGCACGATTGTTTCAAGGCTCCCACCTGCCCCAGATGTTCCTCGGCATGCAGAACCTCCAACTAAACAACCTGACCTTGGCAAAAGAGTATCTCAAGACATCATATGACTTGTGTGAAAATGATCCATGTCTACTTAATGAAATGGGCGTTGTCTATTTCCATGAGGGGCAACTTGTCGACGCCATACACTTCTTCCGCCGAGCACTCGCCTTCTCAGAGCAAAACGAAGCAGATCCTGATACTTGGATACCCACGCGGATAAACCTTGCCCATGCCCTTCGCAAGCACGAGAAATACAGCGAATCACTCGCCACTTTCGACGACGTCCTTCGCCATGGCACAAAGGATCCCAGCGTATTTGCAGCAAAAGCACTAGTACTCCTTAACATGGACCGTAGCTGGGACGCCATTGTGACCCTTCACGAAGCCCTAGCCGTCGCGCCCCAAGACCCCATGGCCACTGATCTCCTCAACCGCGCTTTGGAAGTCAACGAATCTGACAGCGGGCACGCGCAGTCCGACCCAGCTGGTGCATCAACCTTTCCAGGCGAACCAGAAGAAAACGAAGAGATTGAAGAGCTGGAACGCCGCATGAGTGGCAAGCTACGGGAAATCGAACAAAATCGCGTCGCGGGCAGACGGAGCCGCAGGAGACGCCATGCACAGGGTGGATCAGTTGAGGATGTTAGCGCTTTTGGCGAAAGTATGGTGGTTGACTCAGATGAAGGATAAGCCGCTCATCGTTTGCATGTGTGTGTTGTGGATGGATTAAAAAACCCTTTGGAATTTGGATACGGTTTTCTCATTTGCATAGTGGGCGTCAAAACAAATGAGGCTGGGTGTGCATTTCGTGACTTGGGCATAGCGTATGGAGTGAGTTTGGGAATTATCGTCTTGAATTTTTTTTTCTTTGGCCAACACGAGATACCAAAATCATGGGCGTTTGAACGCTTCTTTTCTTGTTAATCCATCTTGATATGTCTACTGCATCTATGGTTGTTTTCTTCTTCTGTGATTCGTGACTATGTCAGTGTCGCACAAAGCTTGATTCCTTTGTTCACTTACCCCCTCAGATTTTCATCGCCAAAACCCTTTTGTACACGAACACTGTTGTCCGATTTCTTCGTGATATAGTAAGAATCTAGTTACTGCCTGATCTACCTCTCAGACCCCATTCACGAAGATGTCTACCACATGTAGTTCCGTCTCGTTGGACGCAAATCCGAAGCCGACCCGACGAGTAATACCCGTAAGGGAAAAGATGAGGAAGATGGAAATACCCAAACACCTATTCGAAACCCCAAGACCATTGCTTAGATGCACCTTGAAGTCTCCGATGATAAGACAAAAAGAAATAAAAGAAAAAAAGATAAGACCAGGAGGGCGATTCTGGCCTCTAGAAATTCCAAAGCGCCATGGCCCTTTGAGAATGATAACCATGCTCCCGATAGGAAAAATACAAGAAAGGTGTGAAGGAAATCAAAGAAAAGAGAGAGAAAGAAAAAAAAAAGCCCAGTCATCTATCCCAATCTTACATCCCCCGCCCATACTTCCCCCCTACCATCCTGATTTCCCACTCCAACTTCGCCCTCTCCTCACTCACCCACCTTGGTTCCGGCGCGCGAAGCACACCATCGGGATCAACCGTACAAATCCGCTTGAACAGTGCTTGATTATCGATTTCGGCAAGTACACCGCCGTGGAGCTCTGAGAAGACGGAGAAGCCGGTGTATTGGGGGTGTTTGACTTTTTTGAAGATTGTGGGGTCGAAGTGTGCGAGGGGGGATACGGTGGGGGGAGGGTTGACGGCGGGGTTGATGGCGGCAGCCTCAAGTTTCGATAGGCCTTCGTGGTAAGCCTCCTGGTGAGAGAAGATGAACGAGGTCATCGAGTCGTAGATGTGGCGCCCATTTTCTACGTCCCATTGGCTGACAGTGGTGGGTTGGGTGGAGATGCGGGGTGGGTTTGGTGCGGGTGCGGTGTTGGGAGCAACATTGGGTTGTTTGGACATTGAGACTTGGTTTGGTTGATTGATCTCAGGAACGGGAAGAAGACTTGTTGGGTCTGCGGTTGGGTTGAGGGACTTGTTTGTTACGTCTTTGCCAATCACTTTCACTTCGCGAGGCGCTGCTTGCTTGGCAGGCTGCGTGACTGACGGCTTCTTAAAATGCGCAGCGCTGGCGGCTGGCTGGCGGGAAGGCTGCTTTTGGATCTTGCTCACGCTCTGCTTGTGTACTGCTGGCTTCGTGGTAGGAGTTCCTGGTACACAAGCTTTTGTTGCCTGACTTGGTAGAACGAGGTTCTTCTTCAACTCTCGACTCTTCTCAACCTTCTCCCACTGCTCTCGTGTCCATTGCCGTCCAGACTGATCCGTGATCGAAGACTGTTGTGAACTCTTAGTCCCCGGCGATGGCATGCATTGGCGCTGCTGGTGAGCTCCTGGGTTCGCAGGTACTGGAGATGGTCCCATGTTGCCTTTCTGGCGCCGAAGCAAGTCCAAGTGGTTTTGGGACGCCGCTTCATTGTGCATATTATGCGTATATTCACAGTTCTGTGAGTTCATCATCATGGGCGACGATGTCTGTGGGTCTTGCTGGAACTGTGGCCCCAGTCCAGAACTCATTGCTGCCGATGCTTGTGCCTTCTGTGCTTGCTGGCGCCGAATAAGCTCTTCATATTGTTGTCTAGTCCACTGGCGACCAAACTTATCGATAAAAGCGGACTGTCCTGCCTTCGCCACGTGCGATGATGGCTGTATAGGTGGATACGCCTGTTGCTGTGGTAGCGATTGCTGCGTTTGACTTTGCTGTACCGTCCGCGCGTGTTGCTCTACGAAGTGTTGGTCCCGTACCCCTTGTCTTTGTTGCAACTGAATTGCTTGTTCATCTGTGTACCCACGTGGAGGGTATCCAACAGAGCTTGGTTGTGTCGAGGGCTGCATCTGTGACTGCATCGACGACTGCATCTGCGACTGCATCGGTTGGCGGAACTGCTGTTGTTCTTGCGCAGCCTGGAATGGCTGGACGTGATTGACTTGACGCCTCAACCTTTCAATATGCTCCTGTATTATCTTGCCCGTTAGATGGACCATTTGTGGGTGTGTATATTTCTGACGAGTGGTGAGATCCGTGTAACTGCCGGAATTGAACAGTCCCTTAGTCTGTCGTACCACAGGATTTCCAGTGTGTGGATCCCGCGACCATATTCTTTGGATCATTTGGTCCTTGGTGTAGGTCAGCGCAGTGTGGTTGTCCCTGAACGCTGCCTGCTGTGGAGGGATGTTAGTCGGAAACGTTGACACTATAGGCCACTGAACTGGTTGTATGGGGTGAGCAGTTACTGGCGGAACTCGGTAGCTACTACTGCGGTTCATGTGACTGTTGTTGGACACTCGACTCGCCTGGAAGGTGTAGGGGTTATCCATGATGATGTTGTGATATGATACCAGATCTGAAGATGGGCGCAGGGAATGCGGTGTCGCGCTGCTGAAGGTGAAGGTATCCAAAGCCTACCGCGGAGCCAAAGCGCTAAAAGCAGAAGTCTTCTGTATCAATATCTGTGTGACTGTCAAGTACGTCAATCGGAATGTAGAAGAAGTACCGATCGCCGCGTGGGATACTGAAATGAAGATAGGCGGTGAGAAGAGGTGGTACGGAGAGAAGGTGAGAGTGGAGTGGAGATAAGAGGACTTTGGAAGGGCTTAAGTGGGTAAGAAGACGAGGTAAAGTTGAGGTGAAGGTGACTTAGAAGGTCGCACCAACCAGCTAACAGGACTGCAGGACCAAGCCGACAATTTGGAAATAGCGCAAGTTGACAATGACTGAGAATCTGCTAAAAGCTACCCATAGTGATGTGGAAGCAGGTTTTGTACTAAACGAAGGTAATAACAGATGGACATATCGTTGGGCCTTCCCGTTTTTTTGTCTAGGGCATCAATATGGTGAGTGAGGTGAATATGCACGGGGCGGTCTATACCACGTGGGCAGATATCTAGTGCATTTCCACATATGCAAGGCACCAGGAGTGGGTATGAGGGATACCGTTATCTGATGTCATTGAAAGGCAATAACTCTGTTGTAGCGTGTCAGCAGTATTGCAGAGTGGAGTGTGCGTTCGTGCGATTCGCTACCGGTCGCTATCAAATCTCCTGACTAACAACAACGAATACATCGTGAGTGATGCCATTGCCATATCACAACATTGTAAGTTGACAGCGAACCCTTGCATATCTCAATAGCATTCTTCTCATCCCTAGTTGTTGGCCCGATAGGCCCTATAAGTACGAGGATGTTGGTACACGTGACTCAAGTCCCAATAGCGCCTTAAAGAGACAATCCAAAACAAAACACTCACCTACTCGGCCACACACACATAAACACATAAAAATGCCAAGTGCCCGCGTTTTATGCTTGAAGAAAAGATTTCTTCACCTCTGACCAGAACAATGCAGGAACGCTCAGACGTAACCTACCAACAAACGTCAGCCTGCAACAACTTGAATTCCAACCAAACTTGTGCAGATATCATATAATACCTTTCCTGGCACCTTGGAAGAAAAATCGGACAATGAAGACCTGGAGGGCTGCCATGGTCACAATCAGGCCGGACTCCATCAGACTGAAGTTGAATATCCTCTTTTCAGTGCTCTTGACAGTGCTAAAGTTGCGGTTCTCGCGCGTGCGGAAGTACTTTTGGTTGCGCGAAATCGTTGAGAGTTGTGATGAAAGCTTGAGAATGGACTCTTCGATTACGGAGGTCTGCTCAGGGGAGGAGCCCTGCTTGGAAGGAATCTTGGCGCGGGCGGCTTCGTTCTCGACCTGTGTGCGCAGAGACGGTCAGTAGGAGTAGGTCAGGCGAGAGGGTATGAGCCAGGGAAAGACGTACGGCAATCTCGAAATCCACCACCTTCTCCGCAAATGTGCTCATCTCGTTGCTGAAACAGAACTTGTACTCTCCAACATCATTCGCGGTGAAGACAAAGTCACCCTGACGCTCCTTTGTACCATCGATAATGACTTTATCTCCAGGACCAGTGACTTTGTAATCGATATCGAACGAACCACCGGATTGTATCTGTTCGCATACTCGTCAGTTTTGCTTCCGTAAACTGCTGATCATGCTACGTATTGTATGATTCCCTAGTATGGACATTGAAGTCCATGGAAAAAGTGCAATTGTAAGTTCAGGACTCGACGTACAGCGAAGTAAAAGGCCAGCTTAGTCCCCTTGTTCACAGTGGTTGCGAAGAAGCAGGCTACCTCGTGTGCATCCATTTTGTAGGTGAGAGCGGTAGCATACACCGCAGTGGTGCAGGTCAGCATAACGCTGAGTAGCGTAAGAAACCCGCGCATCGTGTGTGTTGGCGTAAGACGACTGCTTTGGTTCTTGGGTGTTCTGGTGTTGCTAAGTTCCAGCTGTCGACAACGTCGGTACTACATTTTGCCGATGCAGGGATATGCGACAGGGGAAAGCGCGGGCGCGGGGACTACACTAATACGATACTAGCAAGAGTGGCGAATGAGAGCAAAGGAACATGGCTTCCCGCAGATCATCGAGTACGTAGTTGTACATGTGTATGTAGTACATACATGTGTAAAGTATGCAGGCAGACTAACAATCAAGCCATAATGCTACTTCTGCTATCCTGGTCTGCACGATGCACAAGCTATACGTGATCTAAATAACACGCTACAACATCTCGACGCCTGCGCTCACTTGTTTACGCACGCGACTCCGCCTATGCAATGCCTCCAAGCTTCCTGTGCCAATGCTTCTTGATTGCGCGCAATGCACCCTACCCCGCTTAGCAATCCAGACATGTATCTTTTGCTCTTGCTAAAAAAAATGTGAGGTCGCCGCAACGTGCAATGGTTCTGACGGTCTCGTGATATCCTACACTACTATTCCTAGACTTCAACGAATGAAGATGGAGTCTGTCTTGCCCCAGAGCGTCCGTGTCTTGGCTGGATGGTCGAGTCCTAGTGAAACATCGTCGCGCCCTGCTATTACGTCCCATAATACATCGTCTGCAATCTGTCAGTGCATGCTAACCAAGGAATACAATGGGACAATGCCTCACCATCGTCTAAAGGCTCCGGCTTCGAGTATTGCGACCTGCTTACAAGAGCAAACTTGATCTTATCTAGTTGCTTGCCCTTGATCTTGGTGAAGTCTGAAAGTCGCTGTTTGGTCTCGCTAAACGGCTCGCCCTATACCATGTCAGTATCGGTCGTGCAGTGTCACATCATACTAGTGCATAACCTACCTCCTTGATCGAGAGTTGGAATGGAACACCATGTGGTTTTGAGGGTTCCTTGTCATAGTGAAAGACTGTAATCTTCTTTGATGACTCGTCATCTGAGTAGGGTGCGACAAAGATTTGGGTGTAGTCGTAGAGGCTCATAATGGAGTGATCTGGCGGAAGGACCTTGTGGAACTTGTGCATGTGAGCCTCGTATGCCCGTGTCTTTTGCATTATCTCGTCGCTGATACCGGCTTTCTTTTGCAGAGCCTCGAGGAGATCAGAAACCTGGGCGTTCTTCGGTACCATCAACGTGTGTTCCTCCTGCCTCTTGTTAGTAATCAAAATCGTAACTAAATACGATGTACATGGGTATTTACCTCTTTGCTAAGTCCGTCGGGCAGCCACGTCACCTTGACGGGTTTCCTCTGCTCCAGCTCTTTCAAGCTCATATCCAGCACTTCGTAAAACAACGCATCGTTTCGCTGCATAGCACTCGCCGAGTAGTTGTATGGACCAGGGAAAAGAATGTTGTTTAGTGTTGAAGTGGCGCTGTATTTGATGGCTTGCTTGGGTTTGCCAGCAGTGCTGACGGTTGTGAAGCGGAGGTGGCTGGGGTCAGTCTTGAGGTGTTCCGCTACTTTGCTAGCGAACTGATCATACGCCATCTTTTTGCTGAGAGTCAAGGAAAAGGTCGGTAGATCCGCTTCCGGTACCCTTGGCACGAATTCAATGTTAATCTTGTTAAGTAAATAATCGTAGAATTCCTTGGCTTCGGTATAGCCTCCTGCCGCGGTGATTTGCGCAGCCTCTTTTTCACTGAGTACGCGTTGGACTGTAATGATGTCGCCGTCTTGAATCTCAGAGGCCGCTAGTGTCACCTTGGGCTTCATTGCTTCGATCATGTTTTGCTTGATCTCTTCTGAGAGCTTGATCTGCGTTCCAGCAGGCCATCCCATCATCTTCAGAATTGTAGGTGTAAGATCGGACACTTTGTCTTGGTATGCGGCATAGAAGGTGCCCATGCCGAATAGGCTTTGCTGATTGGCGTCAAAGTGCTTCAGGAAGATCATCAGTGGGCGGTTGTTAGCCTGGCCCTTGAGATCTACCAACCGTTCACCGAATATCGGTGCGCCAGTCTCATCGCGGTCCTCGGCCTTTTCGATCCACATTCTGAACTGCGCTTGCTTTGTGCCATGCTTACTAGCCGCCTCTTCGACCGTCATTTCAGGGAACTCCAGAGCCGTATCAGGGCGAACAGTACCGTTTTGTCTGTTAACCATGGACCACGGACGTAGCATATCAGCCTGTGTTCCCAAGTCCTGAGCAACGGTTGCTGCAAAGTCGGCCATTGTAGTCGCTCGGAGAACTCGGTAAATCTTTGGACTAGCGGGCATCTCTACCTCGTTCTTCCACGGCACTATGTCGAACCCTTGGTAGACGCTGAATTGATCGTTGGATGCGACGGCGACATCCATGTAGAGATGCGCCTCCTCGCGCTCCTTCTTCCTGCGCTCCAAGGCAGCCCGTTCCTCAGCAAGTCGCTCGGCTAGATGCTTGGGGGGCTCTACAGCTTTACTGTCCATAAGAACTTGATCGAGTCTTGTCTCCCTGATATAGACCAGCATGTAAGCGCTCATGGAGCGCTTTGCAGACCAGGCTCGCGTGTAAGGATTCCGTTGGCCAGTGTTTCCGTTGGCTTGCACATAGTCGCCACCAAAGTTCTCCTCGAGCGCCTCCCGGAGTGTGGCACGTGTGACCCGGTCGTCGTCAAACTTGTAGTAGTGTCCGTCCTTGGTAGGCTTGAGAAAAGCGTAGTAATGGCCCGCATTAAGATCGCCGCTGTGAACCAAGACGCCGTGAAGGTGGTATACCCACGACTCTGATCGGTCGGCGCCCTCGGAGAGATACGGCGCGGCATCCCAAACCTCTGGGAATTCGTAACGGTCGTTGACCTTCATCATGGCGTCGCGCTGGAAGTCGTATTCGAAACGCTTTAGTTGGAGATGTAGCACTGGCGGAAAGCTCTCGAAAATAACACCCTTTCTGGCGTCCTGTAGCCCAAAGCCCTCTGCAAAATATTTGTTTTCACCGTCCATGGTTTCGACTTGGACGTAGTCTCTGAAGCTGTCGTCGAGGTTCTTGTTGCCGCTCACATTCAATTGAATATCCCAGAATTCCTCAACGCGAGAAGATTCGTAGTCGACGTTAATACATGATATGTAGGTCTTCATCTTGCCAACAAACATTTTTGTCAAGGCGCCCTCAGCCTCTGTGCCTTTCATTCTCTCATCGAGCTTGTCCATGAGCACGCGAGATAGCTCCTGCACATCTTGTTGCTCAAAAATCTGCTTAGAGTCCCAACCGAAAGAATGGGTCAATTCCGTGGTTCCTACAGCGGTGGTTGATGTTTGTAATAGGTAGAATAGCCTCTGCAGGGCGTATGCGCTATTCGAACGGTCGGCCTCTTCCGCAGTAGGGATTTGGTACACGGCCTACTGAGGTCAGTAGAAGTATCGTTAGCTCAGGCTTGGTACCTACTTGACGAAACGCCGTCGTGAAGAACAGGGATTGAAGAAGCGAATTCAGGTAACATGTTGCGCCCTGGTTCTTGAGACCAACCATGCCGGTTTCCTTTTTCGAATCGTAGCTAGACAAGTCAGAAGCAGGACTCTGGACGTCGCAATGCCAAGACTCACTTGATGAAGTTGTGCCATAGCACACCGGTGGGGTCCTTGAGCACTCTGACGTATGCCGTCACATTGGCAGCATTATCCTCGACCATTGGCCGGCCACGATCCTCCCATGAGTTGCTAAAGAGCTTTCTAAGCTCGGCGAAGCGTGTGAAGCCCCAATCGCCCTCGTCGGCGGTGAAGCGGTGGTGTGCGGTGTGTGTAGTGAAGATGCTGGGGTCGTTTGGGTTCCATAGGACAAGCATAAACTCTACGCAGGCATACCAGTCCTCGGGCATCTGCTTCTCGTCGTAGGCCTGCTCGAGGTAGAAGGAGGCAAAGTCGACGTTGTTACCGTAGGGGAAGAAGAGAATACGCCAGGGATGTCCACCGCACTCGAATATGGGGCCGTGTTCACGCCTAGTAAGTGTCCGCCAGTCCCTTATCTCCCAGGTGTGGTAGGCCTCGGCCTCTGTCTCATACTCGGCAGTCTTGGGCATATGCCTCTTCATAAAAGCATCGTACTCGTCTGCGCGGGGTTCGGCATCGGCGTCGACGTCGTCCATGGCATCGTCCGTGTCGGGCGTGATGATGGCAACGTCGGCCTTTTCGTCGTACTCGTGGTCGACAAGCATGTCACTCTCAAGCTGCAGGCACAGTGGGGTCAGCATGTTGGGGCATTGTGTCGAAGTGCAGCCGAGGGCGCAAGCTCACCTGGTCCATGGTGTCTGCTCGGGCCCGGCAGCAGCGGGAGGTAGTGCTGGGAGAAGTGGTGGTGGTAGTGGCGGCGGCGGCGGGGACAGACAGGCAGCAACGGCAGCAACAGCAGCGTCGGCAGGGAAGGAGCTTCCGGGATGGATGGCGGGCGGGAAGGCACGATGGTGTGCGCTCAACGCAGGGTGGGTGGCCGAGGAAAGCTGCGCGCCAGTCGCCGTCTCAGTCTGAAAGGAACGAAGTTGCAGGCGGGCGGAAGCAGATGCGCGCGAGCGACACACGGGCAAGGATGGCTGTCTCGCTAAAAGGTGGCGGCTGTGGAGACGTGACGATGGGATTATCGATCTGCCACGGTCCCAAAAAAAATAAAAAAAATTATGTATGTAGGGGTAGGAGGATGCAGTGTACTTTGGCGGGAGGCTTAGGAGAGGGCAGTCTGCGGCACACAAAGACAGAAGCCGGGGGGAGAACAGGACTTGCACGCCAACGGCCAGCCAGCCAGCGAGCGAGCTTCTCTTGTCTGCAAGTGCGGTGCAGCCTTGGCGTTTGTCGACGGTGGAGAGCACTGAGCTTACGACGTCATTCGTCAGTTTGTCGTCCCGTCCGAGGCTGGCAAGACATCATGCCATGTCCCCCGGCCACCATTGACGCTTGCAACACACACAGCACGCTTTCTGTTGTAGAGTTGCGCGCGTCTGCATCTGCTGACGAAGCATCCTCTGTAGACTGCCTGTACTTGGGCGCAGCCAGAAAATCCCAGGTGTTGAGGTTCGCCCGTCCAAAGCAGTGGTGCGCCCGAGTGCGGAGCTCAATGTCACATGTGCCCGTGTCCAGGTGCAGTGCCAACAGAACCTCGTAAACCCAAACACTTGCCTCTGAGACTCTCGGCAGCTATGATTGTAGGAAGACACCGTCTCGCACCGGCTGTGCGGTGCTCCTACAATGGCTTGCGAAGAGCCCCTCGCCCAGTCTGCCTTGCCCAAACCCACGCCCGTTCTCAGCATGCCGCAGCCGTTGCGCCCACATGGAGACCGTCTTCGGCCCTCGACGAGTAAGCTGCGTACCAGCAACTCATCCTCCATGGCCACTAGAGCTGATGCACGACTACAGATGGGTCCAGCGTGAAGCCAGGCCCATAAGCTTGCGCCAGTTGACTTTCTTCGGAAGAACCCTCACCGAGTCTCGTCTGCTCGACTCGGCCAACTACTGCAGATTGGAGCTTCCCACCAGGTCCTACTTTGGCGCCCTGTGTGCCAGAGCATCCTGCTGACTCTCTGCAGGCTCGCCCATCGTCTTCGCGATATCCAAACCCTGCCCTACGTCGTCGTCGCCAACCCCCATCTTGCCCATGTCTACGAATCATACCTGCGCGCTTTTGAGCGCTTTCGTCGCATACCTGAAATACGCTCGCTGCAAGACAATGACAAGTATTGCAAGGTGCTCGAGGAGACGTTGACCGAGCACGCGACCGTCATACCCCGCCTCGCAACAGGTGTCTTGGAGGTGCGAGGCCTCATCAAGCCAGAGGAAACCGACAAGTTCATGACCACCATGCTGCGCTCCGTATGATTTTACTCTCTCACACACGCACTTGAACCATACTGATGCAAATCAGCGCATATCTCGCAGAGTCATTGCAGAACAACACCTTGCTCTCACCGAAACCTTCAACTCGCCCTGGCACTTCCCCCAGGCCAAGCACCCTCCACATGACCAAGAAGCCGTTGGCGAGATCTTTCTGCGATGCAACGCCAAGGAAATTGTCGAAGACTGCGGAAAGACTATGCGGGAGCTGATCAGACGCACCTATGGCCCCGATGTTGCAATTCCCGAAGTCAAAGTCTACGGCCATGTCGAAGCAACGTTCCCCTACATCTTGAGCCATCTCGAGTACATCATCGGTGAATTGCTGCGCAACTCAATCCAGGCCGTCATTGAACAGCCCAAATCCAAAGGCACCAAGCTGCCACCAATTGAAGTTTTGATCTGCGAGACTTCGCAGCACGTCATCATCCGTATCTCTGACCAGGGCGGTGGCATCCCGAATGAGGTTCTGCCTTATCTGTGGAGCTTCAGCAAAGGGCCGCGACGCGAGAGGCGCATGGAGAATTTGGCGAGGGTACCGAAGCTCCTCGGGACGCTGCAGGAATTACAAGTGCCTGGCGCTGAGACTGCCGCCGAGATACAACAAAAGCAAGATACGCGATCAAAATATGGCGACTCGGGCCATCATATAGGCTCTTTATCTTCGTTGACCAGTCGTGCGCCAGATCTCCGTCTCGGCATCGGGCTTCCTATGTCGCGGCTGTATGCAGGTAAGCAAGTGACGACAGGCTCACTTCGATAGGTCTAACTGTCTTTAGAATATTGGGCTGGAAGCCTGGAAATACATAGCCTCGAAGGATATGGAGTTGATGCCTTTCTTCAGATATCCAAACTGGGTAATAAGAACGAGCGCCTCACCACGCGCGCTTCCATGGACGCCATATAGACGGGTCAGTGTGGTACATGCACCGCCCTACAAGGCGGGAAGGTGCCATTTGCATTCTGTTGTTTGTTGCGAGCGCTGCCTGCGCGTCAGTCAGTACAAGAGGAAGGCGCTCATGGCTGCCCACCCGTAACGAGTTCCAACGTCTGCACCATCTCTCACATCACTAGCATTACCGCTCCCGAACCAATTGCCCATCTTCAGATCACCGCATTATTCCCGCGCATCTATTGATTAGTAGCAATACAGCATGTCTACCAAGCCTTTTGTAAGCACATCAGCCCCGCCGTGCGAGCACTACTGACTTCCCTAGTCGTCGCTGCACCCGAGTGTCGGCGCTGACAGCAATGCTCATCCATCGCTAGTTACGACGACCATAGCGAATCCGCATATAATGACCCTCTTGGCTGAAGTGAATTTTAACGTGGAGATGCGCGGTCTCGCTGCAAATGCCCACGCATCATTTGGCCACATGTACCAACCTAGGCTACGGAAGTCACTAGACACGCAGCAAGGTGTGCATATCCTACCTGTGTCAGATCGCATCCAGGGCTTCGTGGTGCTGATTAGGAACAGCTGTCAGTCATCTCGATACGATATCTTGCTGGAAGGCCATGTCTTACGTGCAAGCTCACGAGCTTGCGCTCTGGGAGTCCTTGTTCCACCAGTGCTTAGTCTCGCAAATTGAAAAACGCTTGCGACGCACTGCCATTATCCAATTGAGCAAACGCAAAGGTGACGATGTACTCTTGGAGATATTCCATATAATCTACACTGAGACTGAAAATGGAAATGAGCTTGGCTCCATTGCATTGACAGGCTCTCTGCTTTCTTGCAACCTCTACTAAGCATGATCTAGATTATGTCGACGAAGTTTCCCTTCTTCCCTGTCTCATGCAGTCTTTTCCAGAGAATTACGCATGCTTCATCAATATCGATGTTTCCGGTCTTCTTCAGGACATGATTGGTGCCTACTGCAAAGAGCTTACGAGCCCGGCTGTTATGCGAAACCTCCAGTGGGCGCTTGGTTCCGGCAGTCTTCATAGCTTTATCTACAACTTTATCTCCATACAAGACTGCTTTAAGAACACCCCAACTGGACCATGCCTGTTCGTCAAATATTCAATCGATTGGTTTTCCTTTCCGTTGATCGCTGTCACTGCCGATATAGCCTGGCATCCCCCTGTATTCTACTTCAAGCTTGCTCCTGCTCAGATAAAGCCAGGAGCTCACTACGGTATTGCCCCTTGCCGCCGCCCGGTTCGTCAAGACGCTGGAATATCGGAATGCAAAAGCTTTCCCGACCATGTCGAATATGTTGTGACAAAATCTTCCTCCGTGGCTAAATGGTACCATAAGGGCAGGTTCTTCCTCATGCAGGCACCAGACAGATTGGAGGTATGATGAAACTTTCCGGCATACGGCAGCTCTATTTGCTTTGCTGACCGCTGACTATAGGGCAACAATGCAGCAGTGTTGGAGACAATAATGCAGGCTAAAGTCATCACACGCTTTCCGAAAAACGTGCTTTTCGAACGTACATCACGGTACGTCATCAAAGTTGAACTGGCACACGCCCGAGAAGTTAACTCGATGACGGAAACCCACGGAGTACCAACTACACTGGCATTGGTTATACCACCGCACAAAAGTACCAACTCTCTTCAGTCGCATGGTTGCCGGCATGTTCCTACTTCTCCGCCAGATTCTCTGGTCGAGTTGGTGGACCGTGGACCCGATCCCAATAGCGAGTGCTGCGATTCGAAGGAATACGTCGAACCCGTTGCCTCAGGTGTGTCAATGCAGAATGTACATGATCCAGAGTTGGAAACCGGGAAAAAAGCACCAAAAAAACGCACGAATTCATCGCGCGAGGACAACGCTATCCATCCCGACGATAACCGCACGCATGGTGCCCCAGATATCCAGCTTAAGCGCCGAAAGCTAAAGAAGACTGATGTGGCTGACAGCCAGGTCGAATCACCACCTACAGATCTATCTTGTTCTATGCTTCAATCGGCGCAGGATGACACACCTGATGACAAATTTTGCACACGCGAGATGCGCCGTTTGAGTATCTCGATTAATATGGCCGCTCCATTAATCAAGACCGATTCTCCATCTTCTCAGCTGCAAAATGAGTCTGAGAAAGTGATCTACAGGAAGCCAGATCGGGTAAGGAATGAGCCGTATCCAACACCGCCGTCTACACCTTCATCGCTTGCCTCTAGCTCTGACTATGGAAACTACTGTTCTAGAGTTGAACGCCCTGGTACTCACACATCGCAGATGGCCCAAGCCAGGAATGGGTCCCTGTGTCTGTATGAACTGTCACAGGATACTATTCAGCACAACTATCATGAATTTGAGGCGATGGCCCTGTGTCAGTCGACAAAGCAAGCTGACTGGGGCGATTCGAGCTTTGAGAAGATATTTATGGAAGAGAGCGATGCCGAAGGTTGGCACTCATCTGATGTTGATGACGTGGACGAGGAGATGGATGGCTATGGTATGGGGATGTGATGATCGCGGGGGGTGCCGTTTGGGCTGGTTGAGTGAGTTATCATTGAATTCTTGGTATGGCTATTTCGACTATTGGTATTCCTTCTTCGGCTCCTTTCGGTTCACCTGAGCCTAGGGTTGTTGGTTTGGCAAACATTTACGAATGTCATACTTAGGTGCCAATGCAAGATTATTACTGCTCGTTTGTGGATTGCTGGCAAAGTACTTCGTGTCCGACCAAACGCAGCATGT
Organism: Bipolaris victoriae FI3; assembly: GCF_000527765.1. NCBI lineage: Eukaryota > Fungi > Ascomycota > Dothideomycetes > Pleosporales > Pleosporaceae > Bipolaris > Bipolaris victoriae. The sequence continues at coordinate 109,286 of NW_014575350.1, read as the reverse complement.
TGAGCGAACGTAGCTGTCTTTCTGCAACTCGACCCAACGCATTTCCAGTATGCTAATTAGCTCGCGAGTTGTAAGATGCTTGATTTGCCCAGAGGGTCTTCCATGCTCGAATCGACAACCGCAGAATGCGACTACCTCGCAGTAACTGCTCTTCCCAGTTTCTAACCAGCGAACATGACCAAATGACAAACGAAGTATCTTGGTATCATCCGTGTATACATACCTGCTTCCGTTCGCAACGAGACAATACATGTACCATTCACACTAGAAGAAAATCGATACTGCACTCTTGATCAAGTACTCAGCATAGCACCTACTCACCTCCATCTCGCCCAGACCGACATCATGAGTGAAAATTCTGTTCAAGATGCAGCTCTCATCTTCATACCTATCCTATTCATGACTTTTCAGATGGTGGTGATTTCAGCGTTGGCGCTCGTAGCTGGAGATGCTCGCTACAGTTCAAGGGATACTCGCGGGGTTAGTGCTAGGGAAGAAGGAGAGAAGAGGGTCGGATGCGTTGTTGTTAAGCAGGTGCATACGTGTACAGGGGAATGTGTGCGGTGTAGGACTGGCGGTGTGGAAGATGTTTTGTGGGAGAGGGAGAGCGAGAGGGAAAGAGAGCGAGAGGGAAAGAGAGCGAGAGGAAAGGGAACGGCGAGAAAGAGCGGATAAAAGGAGAGGGGGAATATGGAAGGTCATGGAGGGGGTGTTGAGGAGAGTTGATAGCGAGGATGGTGAGGACCTGCCCGAACAGGAAACGGAGGAGTATCCAGATTTCCCAGCCCATGAAGATGCTCGGTCGGAACCACCACTTTCCTTCTTCAATGGCTTATACGTGCCAGATTGCGGAGGTGTGAAAACAAAACGGTACCAGGATCGACAATTCTTCCAACGGGATGATAAGTCGTTCGAGGATGAGGCAGCGAGACGTGGTATCTCACGAGATCCATACATAGGGGTTGATCGGCGGCGGAAGCATCAGTGCTCTGCCTCAAGATAGCGGTCAGACCGTTCACAGCACAGAGGCCAATGAGATAAGCACGAGGAGAGAATAGATCTGCTCGATACGGATAGTCTCGATATGCTTTTCGGGCGTAAGGTGGAGAGAAATGTATGCATGTGCGGCTGGTGAGGAGGTTCAACCAATAGCGATATACAGAAGGGGTCGCGTCATCGGGATATTGCAGAAGGAACGTGTACTGATAAGTGAGTATACGACGACAGAATGCACGAGTTCAATGGGTATTATAACAGGACCATTGAGCGTTGTTCTCAAGTAGTCCCCGACGTGACGTAGACCCCGATATTAGCTAATCCCCGAAGTGAATAACGGCGATTGCGCAGTGACCCTACAAAAGCAGATGACCAACCCCAATACTAGAACCACCGTGTAGACCCCGATATCACCAAAGCTACTGCCATTCAAGCGCCATGACGCCGATTAAAGCATATCGTGCAGGATTCAATAAATCCTCGACCTCCTTCTCATCCCCAACCTGTGTGCATCTCCAAGGAACCAAGGTCGCCAGACCGCTGCTACCCGTTCACCGCCTCTGCACCTGCCTCATTGCACCAACACGTGGTTCCAGCCATAAAGCCGAAGCTGCCGTTACCCCGCCCCCACGGCCGTCGCTTATACCTGCGCGGTCCCGCTGCTTTTCGTCTACGCCTTCCATCACTCAATCACGCCATCGCCGCCATACCACAATCGACCACCATGGTTCAGGTACATGCCCCGTTTTCGCCATCAAATTTGCCCAAAACGGCAGACTATGTTACCTAGTTTGGCCCCCAGACTGGGTTTTTCGCTCTCTATACGAACCGTAGGGCTGACTCTGATGTCATAGCTTGTATACTCGGTCGAAAAGCCGCTAAATCGCGAGCCGGAGCTTGACAAGCTCGTTCAGAGGTATATTAGAGCCGCAAGCGCCAGTAGTGGAGCAAGAGTGAAATCTGGGGGGCTAACAGTGGGTCTAGTTTCATCACACAAGACGGCTACGATCGTAACCATGGGCCCATTCCGTACATCGACATTGATACGCACCGAGTAGCGATTACCGGGCTTGTAAACAATGAGATTTCGCTTTCCATTGCAGACCTCAAGGCACTTCCGCAGCACCATGTTGTTAGTGCGCTGCAGTGTGCTGGAAACCGTCGCCATACCATGCGAACGAAACTAAAGGAAGTTTGCGGCATAGACTGGTATGATGGCGCAGTCATGAATTGCAAGTGGAGTGGGCCTCTTCTGAAAGACGTCCTGGACAAGGCCGGTGTAAAGGTTGAAGAGGGAAAAATGAGCGAAGCTCATGTCGCTTTTTCTTGCTTTCAGACGACCACACAAGACGACAGCTACTATGGTGCTAGCATCCCGCTTTCACGAGCGATGAATCCAGAGAATGCGATTATGATTGCTCTTGAGATGAACGGCAAGCCACTCACACCAAACCGCGGCGCCCCTGTTCGCGTCGTCACTCCCGGCATTGCTGGCGCCAGGTGTGTCAAGTGGCTCGATCAGATATCCGTTCAACTAGGCGAGAGCCAGAACTACTACCAGCAGCAAGACTACAAGATCCTGCCCCCAGAGGCAGACAGCAAGGAAAAGGCAAAAGAATGGTGGGGCAAAGTGAGTTCGATTGTGGAAATGCCAGTCAACAGCGTCGTCGGTGTCCCAAAGTCCGGAACTACCGTCCAACGAGATGCCGATGGCACCATCGAAGTCAGGGGCTACGCATTACCCAGTGGAGCAGACGGTCCCATTGCCAAGGTCGAAGTTAGCGTCGATGATGGACAGTCGTGGGAGGAGGCTGAGCTGATCAACGAGTACGAAGGCGAAGACGCCAAGAATGTGGAGCTCAAATGGGCGTGGACACTGTGGAAAGCAAGAGTCAAGATTGACAAGGGCAAGGGTGTTACGATTTTCAGTCGCGCTACGGATCGGAGTGGTAATGTACAGGCCAAGTGTCCGACGTGGAATTACCGGGGCGTGTGCTACAATGGCTATGGCGAGGCCTTTGATTTGGAGATTGTTTGAGCGATTATGAGATTATGACGGGATGAGGGCGAGAATCCTTGATGAATTTTGGCCAGCGGGACACGGCGTTATTATTATTATTATTATTATTATTATTATTATTCTTAATTTTTTTTTCAAATAAATGCTTCACATCAATCATCAACCGCACAACAAGCGAAACAAAATCGAAGATGATGTCATTTTTCAATCCCAACTCCATACGGCACATGTGCATTCATAACTTGCATGCTTCATAAACCGAATCTTATAAGCCCAAACTCTTCCTCACATTGGTCCGAACAATACTCTCATACTCGGCCCTCTTCTCCCTCCACATCCTCGCCGCATCCACATTCGCCGGACTCTCATCATTCGGCTCGGCCAGCATACTCATCACACTAATCAGTATCTTCTCCACACTCTGTATCGGCGACCACCTTTCCGACGCTTGTTCGTATTGCATTGGATCTTCGCCTGGCGCGTGGAGAATCGAGATGCAGACTTCGCCGTTGGGATAGACTAAATCACCGAACGTTAGTTTCGCTTTTCCATTTTTTTTTCTCCTTTTCCGCATAAATCCACTTTCTCTCCAACCTCCACTCGCCCATCAGACTCCTATGTGTGTGTGTGTGTGTGTGTGTGTGTGTGTAATGTATGGGAAGGAAGAACATTTACCATTCGGATGCCACATATCAGTAAGAAACTTCATTTTCGGCGGCGCAAGCGGATAATCCTTTGGAAAACGCAGTTCAGCAGGAAACACGCCGCCTTCAAACGGTGTGCCCTCGGGACCTTGAATCAGCGCTTCCCAGATGAACATGTCGTCTTCGTTTATGGGGCCCGCGGTTATGCCCTCGGGGGGGTCGGAGGAGAGGGCTCGGTATTCTTTGAAGAGGCGCTTTGCGGCGGTTGAGGCCATGGTTGCGGAGTGGATGGAGAGAGAGAGGGGGGGAGTGGAGCGGGGTTGGTGGGTTGAGGTGAATCCGGGGGGAATTAGAGGGGTGTAGAGAGAAAGGTAGAAGAGGGTGTAGCGGTTTTTGCGAGGGATTAAGTAAGAGGAGGTTATGGTGGGTTTGTGGTTGCGGAGAATGTTTGTGTATAGGTGGTGAGTGCGGGTGTGGAGGTGCCGTTCCGACACGTCGGCGTTAATGCTGCGGAGTTAGTGGCGGTACGTAGTGCACGTGCCCTGCATTCGAAGTTCATGGATACGCAACATTGTTTTCACCTCTTTTGTCTGGTGGGATATTGCTTTCACAAACAATGGAAATCAGAATTTTTGTTTAGAGTTAGGGAATCAAGAGTTTTGATAGATATTTCTATATTTCCAAATTGCACAATCTAACCAAAGACCTCGATCATGAATCGATACTCAATCTTCCTACCCTCATTCCGCGCCCTCGCACTCAACATGCTGCACTGATCCGCAATCTGCTGACCAATCACTGGCGGACCACAAAAGAAGACTCCAACCTTGACTTCATCGTTTCCGCCTTGGTTCTTATCATCCAGTCCCTCCGCTAGCACCTTGCTCATATCATCATAATGTCGCTCCATGATGCCGCGGATATCTGGGCGTCCAAAATGTGTAGGATTGACAAGACCAGTGATGGGCGACTGAGGAAACTCTGGCGTGCGATGTTTTTCCAACAACCACCTGAAGACATGTTGAGAGATTTGCTTGCGCTTCTGTGTCACGTACGTGTTGACGCGGATGTCGAGATCTGGGGCTTTAGGTCCTGTTCGAGAGACTTCGTTCAAGAGGTCAGAGAACCAGAGCAGGTTATTCTTATCGCGGACCATCCAGTGGAAGTCCACTCGGCGGTGGTTGGTGTAAGGCGATGATTGTTGACGAGTGTCGTCGGAGAGCTCAGCGGAGTTTTCCTGAGACTTGACGCGTTCGAGTTCATGGTGTTGTAGATCGGTCAGTACTCCGGAAAAGGGTGTCACGCCGATACCGGCACTGTAGGGCGTTAGCACTTGGGTCTTATGAATATAGGGCGTATTCAGCCTACCCGAAGACCATGCTGTACTCGAAGTCGTAGAATCGCTGCGCGGGTGCGCCAAATGGACCATCTAATCCAATCTTGATGCTTTGCTTACCCCCCTGCTTAGCCAGATCACGGAGTTGGTTCGTCCAGTCGCCATCAGCCTTGATATGAACCTGCATGGTGTTCTTGATGCATGTAGACACCGTAAACGGATGCCACTGGAACCGTGACAGTTGTGGAACCTGCACAAACACATATTGACCAGCCTTATAGTCCCAAGGGCGAGTCTTGGGAACTTTTGCCGTGATAGCGACAGTCTCCTCGTCCAGTAGCTCGATGTCAGCAGTGATCGGGCGAAAGCTTAGAACCAACCGCCAAACGCGCTCAAAGAGAACCATCAGCGTCGGGAAGGCAAGCCAGTATCCAAACATTGGCCACTGCAAAAGGGCTGCAGTACCATGCGCCATCATGAACCCAATAATGGGAAACATCAGCAAATGGCCGAGTTGGAAGACCTCATAACTCCATTTTCGTATCTGAGGCATACTCATGATTGCCAGGAAATAGAAAAGTCCAAGAGATGTAAGACCGGTCCACCCTGGCAGAGAACGTAGAAAGCTGGTATATGAGCGCGGTACAGCATCTGGCCCGAGGGCGTTGGCAACCGCATCTTGTCGACTCGCCATACTACCAAAGACGAAGGAGCCGCTAAGATGGCCAATAGCGTGCAAAGTCGCAAAAACCAGCGCGACAATGGAGATCTTGATATGGAATGACTGAGACAGGTCCCAGTTGATGAATCTCGAAATAAAGTAGAAGCGGCGGAGGAACGTCGACAGCCACCTGGACATGGAGAGAATGAGGAAAAAGAAGGTCGGGTATAGCACGCCCGCGCACGTCTTTGAAAGCACAACTCCCCATCCGAATGCAGGCGTGTACTGGTCAAAAGTGAGATATTTGACGAACTGCCAGACTCCGAAGCCGATCATAAGCAGGAGGACAAGTGCTAGAAAAACGATCTCGGGCCCCTTCACAGCCCAGTAGGCTCGTGCTCGCCGATAGAGCGAGATGTGCTTTAGGTAGTCGTCTTCATCTTTTGCTTCTTTGCGATCAGCCTCAAGCGAAGGAATCTCCCATGTTTTCACGGTCCTTGCGAAGTCGTCGCGTTTGATGTGGTCCTCGCGCGTTCCAATGACGTGCCTGAGGAACTCGTGTCGAGCTTCATCGCCACGAGATTTGTGGTGAAGATTGTGCGGTTGGGCTTTCGGGGCTATCTCTTTGTGCACCTGATCCAGCTTTCGTTCCAGTTCCCAGTAGCTGATGTTGCCATCCTTGTCGTGGTCGAGATCGTCAATGAATTTCTTAATTTCCTCGTCCGTGAGATAGGCTTGCGAAGCCATTGACTGATGACGTCGCGTGGAAAGTGAGTTGATGGATTTGCAATCGGAACTTGTCAATCAATTGGTATATCCATTGTCCGGCGTGCTTCATCTTTAACAAATTTCCCCGATAAGGTCGGTTGTTGTGCAAGTCTTGGTCGACCCACGTAGGCCAAGGCGTTGATGCTGCTAAACATGCTAACGAGGTGGAGTGTCGCCAGTCAGACGAAATGGAACGAAGGAAGCCCAGAATGACAAGACACCCAAGACGGAATCGGCTCAGGCGCATGGGAGTTGTACAGTTAGCGAGCGGGATTCGGTCCTGGCAGCAATTTCCGCCTGCTGCACCGCCACTCAGCGCTCGAGACCAAGACATTTGCCCAGCGTGAGTGGGCTGTTCTCCACGTCTGCGCACGTCAGAAATAACTGATTAGTCTCTGCCAGCCAGTGCACTAGCCACATGTTGTCGGTGAGATACTGCATGTAGAAAATCCGATAAGGCAGGAATAAACTTTGGTAGGAACGATCGTTGGCATAGGGTTCAACGACATGTGTAGTGTGGGTTGTCCTTTGGAATCCAAGCGCGCTACGTCATCTGCTCAGATCCGCCCTCGTGCACGCGCATCACAATGGCCATTGAAATGGGAGTTGTTGGTACGTATAGGATATTTCGTATTTCCATATCATGTAGCAGTGGTGCACAGCAAGACGAGTTGCGATGTTGGAGATGTCAATAGTGATAGCCCAAGGCGGCACAAAATTGGGAGTGCCTCTTGGCTTGGCGCGGGCATGGCGACATCGTGTCGAGCAACGTCATGAGCCGGAACGCAACTATCTCAACTCAACTATCAGATGATGATTTCCAGGCTAGCTTCTCTTTCTGAGCGGTTCTAGAACCCGCTCTTATTGATATGTACAGCGCTGCCTTCGTCAGTTTACATTCACGCTGCTGTCTTGCTGGGTGCAGATCGCCAACACATGTCAGATCTTCCCGAGCCTGTCTAGGGCTCCCGAATCGATCTTCACAAGCTGCGCCACAACGTCATTGATCCCTTTCTTTACCATCAATGTGTCGCTCGTCCCGTGACAAATGCAAATTCCCAGATATCAATGATGGCTGCACCTTACGGTCAGCATGGATGCATACAAGCGGTCTCCTACCCTGCATGCTGACTCCCTGCTGCAGGGTCTCTTTTCACCTTCTTCTCGAATCACTCTGAATACCAAACATAATCGCCATGAGATCTGATGAACTTACTACTGGGGCTACGGAGTCAGGCTCATCCATCCAAGTTTCCCTCCGCAATGACCGTACTCTTCTCATGTTCGTCGTCCAGTCACTGGTCAGACTGATGCGTTCTCAGCTTGGGAATCGCACGCCAAAGCACGAGGATGGCTCCATCCGGCTCAACCCGTCCAAGTCGAAGCTGAGCGGATGCACACTCCGCGAACGCACTGTTTGCGACATGTACATATACGACATGGTACCCCCGAACAGACCTGTAAAGCCCTGCAAAAAGCGGATATATTACTTTGCAGGAGGCAGCTGGCAGGAACCGCCCTCACCACAACACTACAAGTTATGCGCAAAGATGGCCAAAGACATGCCCGACACAACCATCTCCATTGTCTCAACTCCGCTTGCGCCCAACAATCCCGCGCCAAGTTCGTTTCCCATGTGCCTGAAGACATATCGCGTTCTCATGGCAGAAGCCGAGAAAGCCGGAGAAAGGGTCATTCTCGCGGGCGACTCATCCGGCGCAAACATCGCTCTATGCCTTGTCCTCGAGGCTCTAAGAGAAGACAGCGAGCAACAAGAAACGAACCCGCATCCTATAGCCATCATGACCGTATGCGCCTCAATCGACCTGACCCGCAAAAACCCAGACATCGATAAGATTGCGCCCAAGGACCCTCTTCTTACACCTAAAACCATCAGAGAAACGGCAAAAGCCTGGCGCGGTGACTGGGATGCTGCCGATCGCCGCATCTCTCCTATTAATGCTGATGTCTCGCTGTTGGCTAAGAGGAACATCAAGGTCCATGGTATCACTGCTGGCCACGATGTCTTGAGCCCCGATGGTATCATACTGCGTGAGAAATGCGCGAAAGCAGGCGTCAAAGGAGAGTGGGTTCATTGGGAGAAGCAGATGCATTGCTTTGTACTCACCATGCCGTATGGACTGAAGGAAGCGAAGAATGCAGTCCAGTGGATCATTGATGTCTTGAATAGGGATTGATTGTAGGATTCGTGTTACCCTTCTCGTTGCAGATACCCTTTGGCTTTTGTGAATGGTGTTGTAGAATAGTACTTTTGGATAAAAGGATTTCACTATAAATAAAGTTTCATCATTCCATGGGTTGGTTGATTTACGAAAGCCGCTCCTCGCCGATGCAACTCACATGTTCTTGTGAGATGCGATCTCATATACAACCAAGAATGTATGGCGGAAAGTGTTTCTCGGGCAAGCGCGGTTAGTCAAATCGAAGAAGACAGTGAAAAGTCATTTGTCAAGACACTGATTGGTCACTACAGCAGAGGTTGTTTTCCCCGCAGGGAGAGTGTATTTGTTGAGTTCCGGCGAGGGTGTAGTAAAGGGTTTCACAAATACTCCCGGTGTCACATAATCCCTTTGATGGGAGACCTGGAGCAGGTTGTCCGGTTGTCGGCAGCTCTAGTGGGTGGTAAGCTCTGCGGAGACACGAGTGGCTGCTTAATTTTGACTTGTGCAGTGTAAGTAGACGGACGACTGGTAGCACTCCGATAGTAGAGTAGCTATTCATGCACTAAATCATATCGAAACAAACAAGGAAAAGGTGATTGGACATGCATCTGGCTACTGTCTGGGCTTGAGTGGAGAGAATGCGATGTCATTGTACTGTGGACGGGCCGATCCCCACCAGGTGTACTATCTGCTATGTGGGGTGTGCAATAATGACATTGATTCATAGCTACAACGCGGGCGGCCTGAACCTTGGTGTCGTGGTCATCAGATATATATATGTTATCATATATGTACTTAAGGCGCACATCTGGTGTCATTTTAAATCTAGTAATCGTATGTTGGGAACTCATTCTGTCCCGAATGAGTTTTCGAGTCAAGTCCATTTGGAAATGCATGATAGGCGGGGTGTGTATGCAAGTGAAGATACTCACCAGCGGCGATGGCGCTAGCACAGGCATGTAGCATAGCGGGTGAAAGCGGTTGTGACGGGGAGAGCCGGCAGCGACGCTAGCGACGAGCAAATTACTGCGTCCCATCCAAGAAGACCGATGGATTCTGCATGCCCCTGCATGGCACGGTCTCTTTTGGAGCGGTGGGTCCCCACGCTTAACATACCACATCCGGCCATATAGGGCTGAGCGAAATGTTGAGGTACGCTCCGATGCCCACCCAAAAACCATGGTCGGTTCTGCCGACTTCCTACTTTTTCTAAGTCGCTTGAGCCTCATGCTACTCAGCACCAGAGTCGACACTGACGCACAGCACCATGAATGCACCCTTTTATGTATCTTGTTTACCATTATAGCTATTACTAAATTGTCTCTTATCACTTTTAAGTCATTTAATTTGTGATTTTCTTCTATTTTCAGATGTATGCTCCTATTCTCTCCCAATGCCTCACGTGCATATGAATCCTTGTTTCTGCAAGATGCCTTTCCGGGTTCGCTCCTCACAATGAGCACTGGGCACAGATTACAAGGTGGCAAGCCACTTGCTGTCTCTCTCCCTTCTTGCACCTAATCTTGAACAATCACCCACTGCCCCTCTCTGCAGTCTATTTCATCTTTACCCTTCTTTATACGATATCCTCATTCTCTCCAATGGCAACTACACGCATGCTCAGCAGTACTTCCCCTCTCACCAGTTTGCTTATTCTAGCTGACGACTGACATCAAGTTGCTGCCCATCGCCTGGCCTTAGTTCCCAGAACACCACCAGTGCTATCACTTCTACCAGCTACATGTGTGAATGGTAGGCGCCACCAGAGCCAGGGCCCCAAGAATACCCGGTCCAAGAGTCTCCTCTCAACAATGACCCCACTGCCTTCACAGGCAGGGCCGAGCAATGCAGTCGAATATGTCTTGTAAGTCCACCCTCACACCTGGCTCGACTCGATCACCCAGGAGACTGACACACACACCCAAGAACAACGTTCGATCAGATTGCCAACTGGGCACGGCAAGGCTCCGTCTGGCCCCTCACCTTTGCCCTAGCATGTTGCGGCATCGAGATGATGCACTGCTCCATGCCACGCTATGACCAGGACCGCCTGGGCATCATCTTCCGAGCCTCGCCACGCCAGGCCGACATCATGATCGTCGCCGGTACCGTCACCAACAAGATGGCTTCTGCTGTCCGGCTTTGCTACGACCAGATGCCAGATCCCAAATGGGTTATAAGCATGGGCAGCTGTGCCAATGGCGGGGGTTACTATCACTACAGCTACAGTGTGCTTCGCGGTGTCGATCGTATTTTGCCAGTGGACATTTACATCCCTGGTTGTCCGCCTACCGCTGAGGCTCTTCTTTATGGGATTTTTCAGCTGCAGAAGAAGATGAGACAGCAGAAGGTGACGAGGATGTGGTATCGCAAGTGACACTGTGGTACTGTTGCCACGTTGCCCAATCTCATGCGGTACGACACTTGGTGGCTACTCCCTCTCCAAACGCATCTAGTTCTTCTTCGCCATGTCTTATCATAGAAGCTTTCATAGTAAGACCACTCGAATTGAGACTCGAATAGTCAAAGATACCATGTGTCACATCCCCGAAGATTGTTTAACGGTGAGGCTGCTCATCTCCTGACGTGCCTCCAGTCGTGAATGCATCGTTCTTTGATTCGTCACTCGATATAGTCCCGTACAACACAGGTACCACCGTCAGCACTAATCATGACGTATGCACTTGGAGTCCTCTCATCAGTCAGTGTAACAGTGGCATAGTCAGCTCCAGACCGGACTTTAACACGAAATACCTTTCTTGTATGACGCGCAGACGTCATGCACACCATACTACCCACTAGCAGTTACATTGGCTGATCCGATGACTTTTGCTTACGAGTTTGGATTGCGAAAGCTTACTTAAAGTGTTTTTACCCTTCCGATGCGGACGCAGCCAAAGGCTGCTGCATTACTTACTCCTGAGAATGCGCGAGAGTAGTCGAGTTTCGGTGAAGCAACGGTTTTCAGTATGAGTGATAATGTGTACCAAAAGCAGCTTGGCTTGCAATGAGTACATAGTTTTGGCGTAAGACTTGCTAAATAAATTGGTGGCTCAGCTGAACAGCTAGCCATGATACAAGGTAAAACGACATCAGCCACTAATTGTAATGATCTCTCTGACCATATCAAAATTGCCAAATACGACTCTTTCATTCCAAACAATGCCAACAAGACTAGTAATTGAATTATAGGGATGCGACGCCTTCCCAGCAGATCTATAGTAACTTGATTTCGCCCTACGACTGGAGTATCCAAAAGAAATGAGCTATGGAGCCAACTTTCTCAAGTTTAGTAATATAACAGTTTCGTTCGTGTAACTTCTTGAAGCACGGACAACAGAGGAAAGCATGCATGCTGCATCAAAAGACCAAAAAGAGGCCTAAAGTTTCGACTTGATATCTGGTTTCCGTCGTGGTAATGGCGTTTCGTCAACTATTGGCTTTTCGACAAGAGGCGTCAGATACTGCTCCAGGGTATCTCGAACCGCACTAAACCGGAATGGCTTCTGGAGAATCGTAGTAACACCCGCGTCGAAAGCTTTCTCCTTGCTTGTTAACGACACATTGACCAGCAAAGCGCATATTGGACCTTGAAATCCCATCTCGCGAATCAGAACCGTGGCTTCGCGGCAACTGAAGAACGGCATTCGCTCATCCATGAATATAAAGTCGAAAGGTTGGTAGATCTCCATCGACTCTCGAACAGCGTCCACCGTAGCTTGGCCATTTGAAGCTGTGGCGTTATTATGGATCCCTAGTTTCCCAAGGAACTTCACCATGATTTTTTGGTTCATCCAGTTATCCCCTGCTACTAAGATTTTACAGTGTGCAAACTGGTCTAGTGGCTCAGGGCAAGAGGCTGGCCGTTCTTCATAGGGATCGCGCTTGGGGGGCATGTTGATTAGTGGAGTTTCGTCCTCTCCAATATCACTGAGATAAATAGGTCCGATCTGGAGGCTTGGATCCCTCGGAAAGCGGATAGGATGTACCCCTCTGCGCAGCAGATCCCGGGTAAGGCTAGAGACAGGTAGGTTTTCAAACGATTTATCGTGCTCAAGACCCACAGAGCGAGTTTCGACAGGAGAATCTTGGTATGATTTTCTGCATTCTTGAGTGGTTTGAGATATGTCCAAAGGCTGATGCACCGTGACAGTGCTGCAGCTTCCTGATGTCTGCATGGGACTACGCATTTCGTGGAGAACATTTGCTACTGGTAGCTCGTTTAGCAGAAAGTTTCCATAGATTTTCAAGGGCCACATACACTCTTCTGCAATCTCACAGAGTTGTTGAAGCTGAGCAAGAGTGTCCTGAAGGCGGGGGCCGCCTTCTGCTGTGGTGGAAGTAAAGACGTCATCGTCGAGACCGCGAGAAGCTACGAACGTAGAAAACTCATTGATGCTGATATGCAGTGCCTGGAGAGAATTCCGAACCTGTTGAGGAAGCATTTTTCTCTCGCGCCTTGTCGAAGACGGATTGCTCGGTTTTATTAACAATTTTCGTCCTGTTGGTTGCGCAATGGGCTGGCGATGGTTGCCTGTTTTGCCAAGACTCTGCTACTACGGATTCAGCTTCAGCTTCAGCTTCTACTTCTCGCCAGCATTCTGCTCATTCATCAATAGCATCATGATTGCGCTCTATAAATGGAACTTGTCTGGTTGGACCTCAATTTATAGCATCAGATACTATGGCTACCCACTTCGTGTCAACTTCATCGACGGCCGGAGGGTTGTATTCTCCGAGAATTTTACCCGTCAGAGGCATGGCTTTTTTTTCTGCGCTGACCTTGAAACCCGCATATACTTAGTTCAGTCGATTTGAAGACTGCTCAAAGAGACCTCTAGATGTTACAGTCGGATCTAGTACAATTTCGTCTTTGATATCGTCAAGCAAGCGTTTGATTTCGACATTTCAACGCCGGGAATGTCACCAATTCCAACACGACCAACAACCATCCGAGTGGACGAGTAGGCGATTGCGCGGATAGTCAACACTGATGTTTTGACGATGCCTTTGATATTAGCCTTTTTCTCTAAGTCGGCACTGAAGGCGAACCCTTATTTTGCACTACTACACTTCGGGCAGGTGTATAGCAAAAGGCAATAGCCCCCCGTCTCTCATTCACGAAAACCAACTCTTATACCTGATACCAGTCATCCTATTCTCATTCCCACACAGTGCTATTAACACATATATGTAGTAAATGTAAAGGGTTCAAACCATCGCGCCAAGTCAATTCACAAATATAGACCCCAGTAATTTCTGATTTTGTTAGCTAAGCAGCGTAGGCAACTCGCCGGTCAAGGACTATTGTCCGCACATTTTGTAACGGTAAGGGGGTAATTAAGCGTTCATCGTAGCGGCGCACAGGCGAAAATTGGCGAAGATCTAATCCATGGAACCCCTGACGCTAATGTACGACTAGTCAAGTCCACGATTCTGGAAGCGCCAGGCCCGTCACAGCCAGCCACCAATGCTGTAAGCATGGGTAAGGGGCTCCGCCGAACAAGCTTGCTCGCGTGCCCCATTATCGTGTTCAAGCAGATTTGGACATTCATATGGTGTACCCTTTACGGGGACCAAGCCGGAGGACTTCAGTGTTGATTCTTGATCGGTATCCGCTCTATTCAAGATGTACTTTCCTAGGTCTATCTTTCACCTTGCTGCCGTGTCTTTCATGCTCCTTGCCTCGATCGTTTTGTTTCTCTCTTTTAACACTGGATCGGGTGCGTTTGAGCACACAGTAGGCTCGAGACGGATGGGATTTGGTAGTTCAAGAGCTCCCCCGCCAGGCATCAATACTGCTCAATTGAGGGTAGCCAGGGTAGAGCCCGCTGATGATCCCATCTGGGATACGCAAAACAGTACTTTGGGTGTAAGAAACATGTGTGCAAGCAATCGCGACTCAGTCTAACACCAAGCGTAGTTCCAAAAGATCTATGCAATTTCCATGGCACATCGTCCCGATAAGCGGGATTATCTTGCCCTCATGGGTTTAGTATCGCATCTCGATATAGAATTTGTAGATGGTGTAAATGCATCGTTGATGCACCCGAAAGCATTTCCAGCTGTATGAAGATCTTGTAATAAACGTTTTGTTTGATATCTAACACTATGCAGTTCTGGAGAGGTGAAGAAGGCCTCGGAGCGTACGGTTGTTGGCGCGCGCACCTAAACGTCTATCAAAAGTAAATACAGCTCTTCACTTTATGTACATCTTTCTCACAACTTTCAGGATGGTGCAAAATCAAATTCAATCAGCTCTCATCATCGAAGATGATGCAGACTGGGACGTATTGCTGAAATCACAGATGCTTTCCTTCGCCCGTGGGGTTCGGGCCATTCAAGATAGCACCTTGCCTCTACACTCCCCTTACGGAGACTCATGGAATTTACTCACCCTCGGCCATCTCGGAGTGAACAACAAACCGCATAAGTCTGGGAAATACTACATTACTCATAATGATCCGACGGTAATACCGGAATCACGGCGTATACTTGGTCGAAAACCGGATCTGAGCGCGGAAAAGTTAAAGGGAGAGCACACACGAATCGTCATGGAGGTCAATAAGCTGACTGGTACTGGTGCCTACGCATTATCCATCCGTGGAGCGGCTAGACTGTTGTATGACCAGGCACTGCTACCGAATGCCCAGGCCATTGATGTCGCGATACAAAGACTATGCCGTTACGATGGCAACTGGCCCGAACCTTTTTGCCTGGGAGCATACCCCATGATATTCGGACTGTATCGTGGCATTGGAACTTTGGATAGGGACTCTGATCGTAAAGTCGAAGATGACGAGGAGAAGTCTGGCTATAGTGGACAAAGAGGCAAGCTTATGCGAAAGAAAGGTGAGAGTAGGTTTACAGTGTTTCCAGTGAGTTTGAATATGAAGGGGTTATTGCAGCAGGAGACCAAGTTTCAGGCGGTCGACCCTGCTCAGGATATGATGGCAGAGATGGATGTGAGCACATTTGAATTTCCGGTTGGAGAGGTGGTAACTGTGGAGCCAGAAGAGTTTGGAACACAACCGGTGACTTGAATAGATTAATGGCAAGGCAAACTGTTACCGAATTGATAATTTCAAGTACATTCTATCGTACACCATCAATCCCAATACTTCATTCTCACTTGACCAAATCTTGCACGTGCTATGTCTTTGATATCAGAAGTTTGCATTATTAACATAATATTCGTAGAAGATGAACTAATGGTATAAGTGTGGTAGGAAAAAATACATCGCAGATGAACTTGGTTCTTCTTCAATCCCAAATACGACCCTCAATATCCTCGATGATACTCTGCTGACTCTCCCCCTTCCCTAATCTCTCCCAATACTCCATAATTTCCTTCGCGTACCCTGTATCCTCAACAGGCTTGTCCCACGCCGCTGTTCTCTTCTTTGCAATCGCGCTCCAATGCGCCATTCGTTCTGGCCTCTTCCCATCACGATTAGAGGCAAAGTGAATCAGTAGGGATCCTGGACGGGATGCTGATGGCTTGCCCGCTGCTAGATCCTTCTTGGTAGGCGGGAAGCCGTTGAACCAACGCTGAGGCACATATGCTACAGTATTATTCCAATTGTCCTATGACATCTTTAGCACAAGCAAGAATAAAGGATGGGGATGCGATCGACGTACACGTTTAACGACCTCTTCCATTCCCGACTGCTCGGTATACTTCAACTGTATCTCGGGTTGGTACTCTCTGATACTCAATGCACTTGCAAAGAATTTAAAACTCGCACTCGATACCCGGCATAGGAAAACCCCGTTGTTCAGGCCGTTCCTGTCGTTCGTAACTAGCATGTGGATATTATCGAATGCTGGTGAAGGGGGAACAAAAATATCCAGAGGAATTTGCGGGTTCATCAGCACTGTATCGCGATCATGCCATAGGACCCAGGCTAATCGCTCATCTTTTGGCTTTGCAAGTTCGTTTCCGATGATAGTCATGATGTAGGCGTGCTTGGACCATAGACCTCGAAGCATTCTCTCGCGGAGGATAAAGTGTGGGTACCCATGGATTTCGTTGTGGAGTTTATGTGATGCTATAGCGTTTTCATATGGAGGATCAGGTTCTCCAAACGTTGCAGTGATTTTACCGAATTTAGGGAACGAGAGCGAGCTGGAGAATGGAAGCTTGATGTTCGATGGTGGGAGCAGCTCGGATGGGCTTGGTCCATCTTTGAGACCATCACCATTTTGGGATAAGTATTCTGATATTTTTGGTGGCAGTTCTGATGGTCTCCATAGTGCTACTGTCAGAAGTACGATGAGTACAACCAACGCATACTTAGAAAATCTGGTAAGGTTTGGCATGTGTTGTCGCCTCCGAGTAGTAGAAACTGGCCCAGACATCCCTTATCAATCACGATCCAGGCTACGGCCAAAGTAACAAAGATAAGAAAAAGAGTGGTGCCAAAGGAGAAGGCAGAATATGACAACTCAGAATACTGATGCTGGCCCCCAAGTTGCACAAAAACACTATTTGCTGGATGTATCATGGAAAAAATCCCAATAGGTTCTATGGAATGCAAACGCACAAGTATTCGGAAATTGCCGTGAATACAAGGGCAGCCGCGGAGGAACGGCGTTGTAAGCGTGGCGACGTTTTGAGCGAGAATACACACTAAATAACCCACTATCTAGTGCACTGACAAGCAAGCCGTCTTGGAAACAAAATTCGAGCGGCTCAGCCCGCGGGACATTAGGCATATCCAGTGTCAGTGCCGATGGTTGTGCCTGAGCGACGGCTCGTGGAGACGCACAGGAGATCATACACCCGTCGGGGTGGTTTGGTGGTGGCGATCGGTAGACCAGGACGTGCTCATGTGGAAATTGGTATGCGCTAGCCTTGACACTAGCACCACATCGCATCGGTATCGCATCCTAGTCAATCGTACTCTAGTGCCAGAGCGCTGAACGGAAGATCCGCTTAACCTAGAAGAAAAAACACCAAGGGTGGATCTTCTGTTCCCAAATGCACCGTGATTTAGGGGTGCAGGGCGGTGTCGGTCTACTGCGAGACTCCCCCGCCACATGGCAAATGAACAATATGACAAGTGCACCACTGAATACTATATTTCTTCCTTACGCAGACTCTGAATCACATCACAGTTTGTGCCAGTCTGGCCTTGTGTGAACCTTTTCTATTCTATTACCCTCCTCATGTCTGTAGCCTTGAGTTGCCTCTTTCAGTTATTTAGCGCGTCATGATTGGCCGGAGCAATGTGCTTCACAGGCCACGCCGTTCGTTCCGCCGGTACATCTGGGCCTTGATCATTCTCTTTGTTTTTTGCTTCTGGAATTCTAGCACAGTCGCATGGAGGAAATTGGCGAATTCAGAAGCCGGCTTGGAGCCTCTCGCTCCAAACCCATTTCCGGAAACTGTCGAGGCGATAATCGAAGCAGAGTCGCCTCGCGCTGGGCGCTTTAACGTCCGCCATTCACACCCCAACTCAGAGCGAATCTGGAATGCTGAAGTTCCTTACCTCATTCCTTCGCCCCGTCCCGATACTCGACCTCGTAACATTCACAGCCACAATGCTGGATCCTCAGTAGGGGGTGGCTCTACGTTGACCACTGACGATGACACCGAAAATCACGATCTAGACGGTATTGAGAAAATCGAAGAGCATCGGAACGAAGGCAGTGTGGAACATGCTTCAAAATTAAACCACCCTGACGACGATGATGATGCTGCTGGATCCGAGTCTGAAGATATCGCATCCAATGAAAATGCCCAAATTCCGATTATGGACACGAATGCTAAGGTCGAAACCAATGATCTAGCTCAGCCTCAGAATATCAACGAGAATCCGATACCCGTTGAGACATTGGAAACCCAGACACCTTGGTCAGAGAATTACAACTTTCCTAGCTGGGACCAATGCGAAGAACTTAAAGAGAAGGCTGAAGGGCTTCCAGACCTCTACCATGTCCCATTTGAAGTCTCCGTCAAGGACGTGGTCCTCGAAGGTTGGGAGGATGAATGGATTTCGAAGGCGCATTACTCAGGCCCGAAGCTTGGCGAGCCCAAGATTGACTTTGTTTATACTTGTGAGTATTGCTACAACAAACGTCACGTCCCACTTACTAATCATGTTTGCAGGGGTGAATGGATCACAGAAAGAGTTGACCGAGACTATGAAGCCTTATGAACTAAACTCTTCACTAAACGACGCAGATGGAGTCTGGATTAAATCGCACGGCTCCAACAGATATCGCGAGTGGGATGAGCTCCGTTACTCTATGCGCAGTATCGAGAAATATGCCGGTCATTTCACGAACCGAATCCAGATTCTCGTCAACGCTTTCAAGAATGCCAAGATAGATGATACATCACCAACTACGTATGGTAAGCAATGGCCTCACTGGTTGAGGCCTGATATGGAAAAAGTTCAGGTCCTTAGTCAGGAAGAGTTTTTTGGACCTGAGGAACGAAAATGTTTGCCGAGTTTCGATTCTCTTACTATCGAGAACCAACTCTATAATACTAAGTCTGAAGTAGATAGAGTAAGTCTCGAATACCCCTCGTACCAGTAATCAGCATCATGTTAACATCATATAGCTGTTTGCACTCTCCGACGACATGATTTTGGGCAAGCACCATTCACCGTCCGATATATATTCCCCACTATTCGGCCCTACTCTTGGCTTCAAAACCAATGCATACAACACACTACAGCCTCCTACCGAGAAAGATGCTGAGAGATTTGGAGAGAAGCCCTTCTTAATTTACACGTCCTGGCTTCTGAACCGACGATTTGGTGCTCGCAAGCGCAAGGGTCAAGTGCACTTCGGTCACTCTCTTTCTCGAAGCATCGCGAGAGAGGCAATCACTAGCTTCCCTAGACCGGCTTTGAGAAGTGCATACCAACGGTTCCGAGGTGAGACTGGCTTTCAGCTCTACTCGTGGTATATCATCTTCCATTACACTATGGAGAGACATCGCGAGGCCCTACTTTGGAGCTACATCATGATGCGAAGCGACAGCAACAATGATGGCTACTTGGACTGGGATGAACGCCAGACTGTCATAAATGATCTAGCAGAGGGTTTGAGCAATGAAACCCCAGAAATATTCCGACGCCGGATATACTACCACGTCCAGGACTATCTTGAACAAGCTGGACTCAAACCCCCAGTTGTGAACAATGATGTCCTCTGGACATCTCTGGACGGACCAATTATGATCAAGGATCTGGACTGCGATGCATTCGATATGGAAGATTGCTTGGCCCCGGGATTTTCTATATCATCCAGTGATGCTGAAGCACGCAGCCCCGTATTCTCTACTGCAACAATCTTTGATCGAGTCACACGTGAGTCGCCACGCTGTGGCGATTGCTTGATCAAACTGATTCTGAACCGGCAACGAGCCGGGCTGGAGCCGCTTCTACCTCATCCTGTTCAAAAGGCCAAGCAGCGGGAGATGGTGATCAAAGCACTGATCAAATTCCAGTACACGGTTGTCAATCCAGATGCAATGTTCTATATGATCACAGATGCGGAACAAGCTGAGCATATTTTGCTGAGGCCATACCTTAAACAAAACAAGAAGGCCGGTCAAATCTGTTTGAACGATGATGTTGTCACTTCCAACAAGCAGGAGTTGGAACAGCTGAGGACAGTGATGAGCGAGTTTTTCAATGGAATATTACCAGACGTCTCCAGCTACGAGATCTAGTCTGCAGTTCTCTTTTTCCTCTTGTACAATACCAAAATAGCGCAACAATAGATTTCATTACTCTTCTGCAATTCGATACTTGTAACCTGGAGTCTTTTGGACGGTCACCAAATAGTTAGTAGGCAGTCTTCGAGCACAGAAAGTGCAATGGAAGCACTCTTCCCCTGAGCGGGTTTGATTTCACCTCCCTGAACCAGTGCCTCCTTGGAACCGGTCAGTACAGCCATGGTGCTGCTCAACAAAGACTATCCGCAGAGGTCTCAGGCTGCTTACGAGTAAGCGACGTACTACATTCGTCCCATGATTCCGCCACTGCAGTTGCCAAGAAGCAAGCAGTCTGGAATTTTTTTGCCCCCGTAAGCCAGAAAAGACCAACTAAAGCTCTGTGCATCCTTCGATTCACATATAGCCCCTCAGTTATTCAGCTGCAGCTGGAAAAGGAAACGAGGCACGAGACAATGCACTGATCTTCGGTAGTTGGTGGCTGTTCGCTTCGGTAGTCAATCTCCACCATTCTTGGCACTCCGGTTGCGCGCTAAGGTGCGGAGCGACTAAGTGTGATACTCCTGTAGCTGCTGGCGGCTATACCAAGTTCCGAGAAAGCGGGAGGTCTATCGCTACGGTAAGATAGCCGATCTTGGCAAATTCTGCCGTCCGCGGAAAGGGTGGTCCATTCACAGTGTACATACAATATTATGCTGCCCTACCCACGATGGAATCTTCTGTCCCCTACCCACAGTCACTCTTTGATCGTCGAGTTCTTGCTCTTTGCTCTGCCCCCTACTCAGCACTTCAAGTCCTTTGAGTAGTTTATTATTTTATTGTTTAATATCCAACCTCAGTCATTCTTTAATACTCGCCGTCGAAAATGAAGTCCATCTCCATTATCTCCCTTGCGACAGCTGTCGCAGCCGACTATGGCTATGGCGTTCAGTCGACCTCATCCAAGCTCGGTTATACTACCGTCTATCCTGGGCACGGCAAAGAACCAGTCACTGTTACAGCCCAGTATCAGCCAGTCCCGACCTATGTCAACGGCGAATGGTCGGAATACGAGGCTATCTCGACTGTGATTACTGATGGCTATGGCAAAGAGGTCACTGTAACTGCAGCCAACCAGGACGTGACTGTGTATCAAACAAAGAAAACCATCACCCACACTGTCACTGCTACGCCTGAAGGATATGCTCACCCAACTGGCTATGCCCACCCAACTGGCTACTACGGAGGATCGAGTGCACCACACACCAATAAGACATGGTACGAGCTCTATGAGGAGATTCACGAAATTCCTTACGACCATATCGGATCACATGCGATCCCTGGATATCCCGGAAACCCAAAGTACACGGGCAACAAGGATGAGCAGGGTATGACAATCAAGAAGTACTCTGGTGGAAAGTGGTCCACTTATACGCATACCTTTACCTACGGCGCACCCAAACCCCAGGTGACCACCTTCGATGCCCCTGGCGTCTACACTGTGCCTGCCAACGACATCACTGTCGCAACCCCTACCATTGTCGCTGCCGAGCAGACCTACCACGCTGAGGCCAACAAGCCCGTCACCTACGGGGGTCAGATCGCCGAAGTCACTAAGCCAACCACCATCGCCGCTGTGTACATTGGATACGAGACTGAAGGCACCATGACCAACACTGTCGTTCACAGCACAACTGTTACATGCTCTACCGCCGGAACATACACCATCGTCAAGCCCACTACAACCGTTTACGACCACGACACCACGGTTACTTATCCTTCCGTTACTCAGTACGAGGCCGGTGTCTACCATCACCCTGCCGAGACCGTCACCGTCACCGCCGCTCACCAGCCGTATACTTGCAGTTTCGAGCAGACCTCTGCTTATCCTGTTGCTACCCCTGATGCCGTCTACAGCTCTGCTCCTGTCTACAGCGCGTCTCCCGTCTACAGCTCGGCTCCTGTCTACAGTGCGGCCCCTGTCTACAGCTCTGCTCCCAGCTACACCACTGGAGACGCTACTACCAGCACGACTCCTTATGCTGCTGACCCGTCCTCGGACTATGAGGAGCCTGTCGAGAGCTACGGCCATGCATCTGCTGGCTACGTCAAGCGCGGTGGTGTTCTTCAGCGTCGCAAGGCGGCATCTGCTCCCGCTAAGGCGCCTGCTAAGTTCGCCATTCTCGTTTAAGTTTATCCTCTTGCGTAGGTGGAAAATGTGGCGCGCCGATATTGAACAGTTTCGGCGGGCTGGTGGAGAAGCTATCTCTATTCTTTTCTTTGTTCTTTAGCCGCAATGTCTTTTCTAGGCTTGCGCGTCTATGATGTTAATATGCCTTTTATATATTTTGGCTTAAAATGAAAATCGTAACTGATAAACTTGATCACTGGTGAACCCGAAGCGAAAATGGATACTAATGACCTGCCTGTATATAATTGACTTGGATGTTCCCGTATGTAGTGGAATTTTGAGACAGTGAATGACAGGCCAGGAATTCCAATCCCAATCCGTTATAGACTACATACACGAAAATACAATGTACTGTGAACATGGTGAAAAGCAGGCCTCGGTATTCAATTCACGGGGCAACTTCGGTTCAGAAGGGGTCTTGGTAGTTGCTACAGCCCGTCCGCGTCCGGTCTTTTTCGGCTGTCACATCGAGTAATTGGACTAGGGGGAACATACGCGGTCACCAAGCATCGGCTCGGAGGAAAGCGAACCTGAGCACTCGATCGGGATATATCGCACGCGACATGTGAACGTTTTCAGGCACTAGTCGGTCTGGCCAACAAAGTTCAATACCTTTTTTAGCCTCCACCATGGCTTGCAGTCTCCTATAGACTACTCCTAATCAAGCCTGTTTCCAAGCCCGCCTCCAAGCCACTGCCAGGACGCTAAAAACGCCACTATCACTCCCGTCTACCTTTACATCTCGCTCACACTAGCAAACGCCACAATCACCCTCGCTCGACTATCTTCTTTTTGTGCTCTCGGAAGTCGCGATCAGCCACGGCCCCTGAAATTAATACACTTACGCAGTCGCTTTCCAACGCCCCTTTTCAAAAGGTAGATTATATACCACCTACCAACGGAAAAGGCCAACTCGCTATGCGCACAAAAAATGCTAAACATAGCGGAAACTACTATGGGGGAGACGGAGAAAGGTCTCCCATCCCCCTCACTCCTTGGCGTCTCGACAAGATATCGATCCATACATCGGCGGATCCTGCGAAATTTACTACCGAGTTTTCTTTTGCACAACACCACAGCTGCGAGAGATGAGATACGGCCGACGGATTTCCTCGACGGCATGCGAGGCTATGCGGCCTTCATCGTCTACTGTTGCCATTTCTTCATGCCGACACATCCTCAGGCGAACCGCGGGTATAGCGACTCCAATGGCGACGATGACCTCTGGTTTACCCAGCTACCAATCATCCGGCTAATCTACAGCGGGCACGTCAGCGTCTTCCTATTCTTCGTCATCTCCGGCTTCTCCATCTCTTTGAAGCCACTGAAGCTCATCCGCAACGGATCCTACAGCGCTTTCCTCGACACCATGGTATCTGCGACATTCCGTCGACCATGCAGACTCTACCTGCCATGCTTGGTCACACTCGCAATTACCTTCGTAGTTGCATGTTGCGGAGCCTTCGACTTCTCGTACGCTCTAACAAAAAACTGGCCATTTCTCAGCAAACCATTACGGATACCGATTGCACATCACTCGCTTTCGAAGCAATTCGCCGACTGGACGGGCCAGGTGTGGACGTGGTCTGATCCGCTTGCACGACGGACGCGACACCCGCCTTACGGCGTGCAACTCTGGACCATTCCCATCGAACTCAGCTGTTCCTTCATCAGCTTCCTCGCGCTGATCGGACTCGCAAAAGTACGGCCGGCCGCACGAATGGGCATTACCACTGCAATTGCGGTGTACTTTTTGTTCCAAAATCATCCAGAGGCCACGCTCTTCCTTGCCGGGACTACGCTAGCAGAATTGTATCTTATACGGCAAGAGCTTGCTGCTTCTGCGTCCAGTCGAAATACCGAGTCTCGCAAGCAGAAGATTCAATCGAGTTTGTTGTTTGCACTTGGACTGTTTGTTTCGTCCTATCCTGCTGCCCATGGTGAAAAGGCGCTGTTTTCTGCCCCACTCCACTACATTGCAAGTGCAGTATTTGGCCCATCGATACGTTCTTCCAATCTATTCATTACCATAGGCACCGTACTACTAGTTTACGTTGTGTCTCGGTCGCCCTTTCTACAATCCATGTTTACCACGCATGTTGCAAAGTATATGGGGAAGATATCGTTTGCACTGTATTGTGTGCATCAGGCTATGATTAATAGCTTTGGGTACAGGAGTATGTTGTTCTTGTGGTCGTTTACTGGGAATGATACGCTGTACCGGTATGAATTGGGTCTTGGTCTTTCATGGGTCATTCAGACGGTTGTGACGATTTGGGCGGCAGATGTTTTTTGGAGGTTCGTGGATGTACCGAGTGTAGGGATTAGTAAGTGGTTGGAGGAATTGTGTCTTGTTAAGAGCTAGAGTAGTCTCTTAGAACTTATCTTCTTGTATATTTTATATATTGTGCGTAACGGCCACATATTCACGACCCATTCATCCGAACTAGACTTCAACTCCAATATACATGTTTCTCCAACACTGGTTAATATTGAGGCTGTACTAACAGTAGAAGAATCGATAGGGTGTAGGGAAAAGACCTAGCTAGAGAAATATGGTAAGAGAGTATTTTCGTAGTTGTACGACGCTTAAGAGGAGATATTGTTGAGTAGTTGATATTCAAGGGCAACCAGTGCCGTCCGATATTGTAGGAGATTTTCATGACGCGTCACCAAGTACTATGTATAATCTATGTCTAGTTCATCACAACTTACTCATCTCCTGCTTCTTACTCTCTACCTCCTCCAATACATCGTACCCATACACCCACTGCCTAATCTTCTTGTCCGTAATACCATAACTTGTCCAATCAAGCAGCGGATCACCCTTGGTCTCCTCCTCGCCCTCAGCCCCGTCCCTCCTCGCTGCTCTATCCCGCATATCTCTTGCGGGCCCAGGCTCCAGGTGCAATAGGTCGCCCGCGTGCTGGCTCGCCGCACTGATCTTCTCTGCACGCGGCTTGCGCACAGTTTCGAACAGCGTAACAGCTGAAGCCAGCGAGAATATCTCTGGACGCGAGACGTGGTGGGCCAAAGCGATAGCAAGCGCTAAGCCGTCTTCAATGGCGAGAGAGACGCCCATGGACAGGTAGAAGGACATGGCGTGGGCGGCGTCGCCGATGAGGACGAAGTTCTTGGCCCGTGATGTCCAACTGGGGAGAGGCAGTACTTGGTGGACTGGCCAGTTGGTGACAGGGCCTGAGGCCAGTTCAATCAGGCGCTTTACGCGCGGGTCCATGTCTCCGTAAAAGCGGGTTAGTTCGGCCTTGTATTGTTCTTGGGTCCAAGCGCTGGTGTCGACTGTGTCCGGGTGGGAGAGCACCAGGTTGAGCTTGTCAGAGCCGCGGATCATGTATGTCATGACGAGCTTGTGGGTGTCAGCCCTAAGGAATGGTCAGTAAGCGTTTGAGGAGTTAGCCATCTTTGATATTTTTTGACGCACCAGCAATTTCCCGCATGCTCCTCTACGATCTCCCTAGTGAGCGGGTCGGCCCGCACCTCCTTCACATCGGCCATAACGCGGTAGGCGGCCATGCCTGTGCCCACCACCCACTCCTGTTGCGGTGCTCCCAGACTCCGCATCAGTTGGCCTCTCGCGGAGCTGTTGATACCATCGCACGCTATCACCAGATCTGCCTTGAGCTTCTCCCCGTTCTGCACCTGCACCCATCCCTCCTCCACTCCGTACTTGGCCACCCGCGTCCCCAACCTCATCTCCACATCCACCGCTCCATCCTTCCCTTGCCTCGCTACCAGCGCCTCCCACAGAATTCGATGCAGGTCCGCCCGGTGCACAACTATATACGGCGCCCCGTACCACTCCGTAAATCGATCCATCGGCACCCGGTTCAGTACCTCGCCGTCGCTTCCACGTCTCAGGTGCCATGACGACGGCACCGCCGAGGCAGCAAGCAGCGCTGGGCCCAGCCCGCACCGGAGGAAGAAGCGCGTGGCCACGGGCGTGAGCTGCACGCCCGCTCCAATCTCAGCCAGCTGAGGTGCGGATTCAAGAAGGAGGATACGATGTTTAGAGTTCGTACCCGAGAGCGAGTGCGAGAGGGCTAGTGCGGTGGAGAGCCCCGCGAGACCAGCTCCAACGATGATAATCTCCATTTTGCTGTTCTTCTTTTTTTGCTTCTCCTCCTCTTTCACGTCGGGTTTGTTTTCTTTCTAACTCCGTTTTGTGGGGGATCGTGAAGGATTGTAGGAAATGTTGAAGGATTACGGGGGATCGTGGGGGATCGTGGGGAGATTTTCGATCTGAACGGCCGTCTGGGGTACACCTTTCATATACTTATACCGGGACATCAACACAGCGGAATGCAATGGAATGAAGCGGAATTCAATTATTCAAGCGTGACTATCGTACCACGGATGTTTCAGCCGCAGTCAGCATTCATCTAATGCATGTTACCCTGTTACAACAGGCTCATCCCAGCTGGCCAAGTTTCCTCGGACTTGCTGGTTACCCTATAAAGTAAACTCCTAGGCACGGTTCGGCCTTTTTAACGGGCAGCCCCGCCATTAGCCCTGTACAGCGCCCGCCGCTAGTCAGCACAATGGTCTAGTCTCGGCTGTGCTCGCGGTGCTTGCGTAACTCCCTTCAACTACCGAGCCAAGCGGTATATTTCCGCTTGTTTGACATGGTGGAAGCGGGCCCTTGGCGCTGAGTGAGTGCGCTTCTACTGTCATTGTGCTATGATATCTTCACTGTATATATGTTTCTCCGCGGCTTATATGTAGCCCTTGTATATAGTCACGACACTTTGGTATAATACCCGGCTGTTATGATCGATTATGATTGACGGGCGAACAATCTAGTAATGATTACCCCCAAGGATCAAGACCAACACTCCGCGCCACAATCTTTCCAATGATATTACAAAGAAGGAGTTGTAATCCGTATATCTGCTTATTTAAAGTTCAGTAAGTAACGTTGCACTAAGCTGTTATATGTCGAGACAGAGGAGGTGCGCAAAAGTCATAGCAAGTAAAAATTATATATCATATTGAATAATGAAGTTTGATAGCATCGAATCAAATGCAATCACCTACATACCCAACCGACCACTCTACTAAGCACAGCCCTTACAGAGACCTAACCTCTAGGGTTTGCACTAAGAGTTGACAGTTGAGTATCCTAACCCCCAATCGGCGGCGTACGGAGCTCGCACCTTCCACCGCTTGGGTCGTACATGGCGCAAAAGGTGGATCTTTATAAGAGTTAGAAAGCGAATTTCCTCTCATAATCCTTGCTACAAACTTACGTGGTTGGGTTAGGGTTACGGGTGTAGCAATTGTACTTCTCTGGGTTCGGCGTGTCACAAGTAGTAACTACAGCAGCGTACATGGTTTGGTTGTTCCTTGATTGCAATTTCTAATCGTGGTTAGCATACGCAACATTCGCATCACATGCGAAAACACTACTTACGACAAGTTGAGCTTCTGGACTAGGGACAAAGCCATTCACGCACGTCTTGGGGAATTCCTCTTTGCTGACAGGAACACCATTTCCCAAGCCGAAGCCGTCCTGGTCTCCCGCAAACTCATAGCGGCTTAGGCCACTACCATCAGGGCAGACAAAATTGTCACCGGTACTGAAGCTGGGAAAAAAATAGCAGCCTCCGGCCCCATTGCATGCATTGGAGTTCCAACCACTCGCTACTACTACGGGAAAAGCAGTGGCGAAAAGAGCGGTGAGAAGAGTGGCGCGCATCTTGAGTGCGGAATTATGCGATTATGTGGCGAGAGGTAACTGTTGAGAGATGTAGAAGGGGAGATGATGACTACTTCACTTGTGCGAACTGGGTCCTCTTATAGCAACTCTACTGTGAGCGTAGTACCAGAGACCCGACTGGCCTCAACAGCCTAGTCAATTGATACAATAAGCAAATATATGTAATCGCGGAGATCCAACCTTGAGCAGTCCGCGTTTAACCAACATTCAATGCCATGTGTACGTGGAAGCCATGCTGTCCCTGTTGTTTATATTATCATCATGTCTATACTTGAACTCTTTTCCGGAATAGTCTTCTCCTTTCAATATACACAAATTAAAACATAATACCTAGCGCTGAAAACAGAAGTTGCAGCCTGTAAAGGTCCGATAATGAGGGCTCTAAAACGCGCACAGGCCTATAGTAGCGTCATAGTACACCGATGCACAGACTACCTTACTGCATATAACACTCTTGGTGAGAGCTTCAAGCTGTGCTGAGCTTACCCGCCTTCGCATCCCCCGCAAATAAACTCTATTTAGTTCTCCTTTTACCCCTCGTTTTCTCTGTAAACGCGCCTTACACGTTTAGCTCCGTACATTACAGCCGCGGGATATGGAGTAAACGCGCCTCTACGAATCAAGACGAACAATGTTCAGTTACCATAATGAGCGGGAAAATAAGCGAAGGCGATTGCGACAACAGTTCAAGGGAGATACCAGGTCTTCGGGACCAATAATTGTTGAAAATGGAGTGGTGCGGGATATTTAGGCATTAAACTTGAGTTTTTTCGAATGAAGTTACGCAGCCACTGCATGCGTAATGCCAAACTTTGATCGCAAAACTGAGTTGGTAAACGATAGCTAAAGAGGATTCTGACCTCAAGAACTTGGAGTAAATATTCATTTCTATCAGATCTGCAGTGCTTAACCATACAAATCTTCTGTTGGTCACACCCATCGGAAAAATTGGTTGCCACACTTGCCACCAATCATCCTTGGTTTGCACTGCGCATTGGCGAGAAATACTATTTAGTTATTGTTTACCTATATTCGTGTGAGGTCATACTGCTCCAACCACCGCAAACTTCTTGGGCGGGTTAAAGACAGACAGGGATTGATGCATAGTGCCATTTCTTGAGGGTGAACGACAAGGCGGGTATCTTTTTCTCCGAGGCATCATCGGAAGGGACATGCGCACGAAGCCATAAAGAAATTGTTTTGTACCTGCTGAGCAAAGAGATCACCGCCAAGTTAAGCATCGCACGCCCAGGGCTGCACATAGTGTGTGTGTACGGCCATAAAGGCATTGTCAAGCTACTCTTAAGCTCTAACGTCAAGTGCCACGTCAAGGCACTCAAACACATCTAAGGGATTAGATTAGTAGAGATTTCAGTGTTTGGTAGTGGCCTTCATCTTATGCGAAAGATGTTGAAGAGCACAAAACATCGAGGGAATGTTCACTGGGCAGCTTCAACAACTGGCTTCCGGCCGCGGACTGCATTGGCCGCCGTATGCGCTGGAAAGCACCAAATCATTATCGACCTATTGCTTCAGCGAGGAGTCGCAATCAAGTTTATCCCAGGGGGTGGCGCAAATCCGTCGTATTGGTCATCTGCCGGCAGCCACGTCTCAATTGTCCGGCTACTACTGAAGCGTGC
The DNA here is from genome assembly GCF_000527765.1 of Bipolaris victoriae FI3. Classification (NCBI taxonomy): domain Eukaryota; kingdom Fungi; phylum Ascomycota; class Dothideomycetes; order Pleosporales; family Pleosporaceae; genus Bipolaris; species Bipolaris victoriae. Next base: position 79,436 of record NW_014575350.1, on the reverse strand, counting down.
AATAGGCGCTGCAGGAGGGGTGGCTGCTGGTGGAGTCGCTATTTCAGGTACCAGTGTCAATTGGAGTGGCTCACATGAACATGTAGCTAGCATGTGTGGGTATTGTGACGACCGGGGTGAGTGCTGCAGAAGTGGAGATGGATGCCTGCCTCACTGTTGTGGCGATGAAACCAATGATCATGACGAAGGCTCCTCTTGTACCATTATGCAATTAACTGTCGAATCAGCGATCCAGCGTTTAGCAGTTGTGGGGATCATCTTCAATAGTTGGACATTTTGTGTCTACCTATCTTTGACTTCACTGCTGTTTGCCATTAACTCTAATTGAATAGGCGCTTCTGCATGCGCTGTTGCAACCGCGCGGTTATCTAGTAATTGCCCCGGGAATCGCCTTACACGAGCGAGGCTGAAACTTTTGTAGGCGCCCATTACATTTTTACAGTTAGGCTCTGCCGTATAACTGCGGCATGTGGGGCTCAACCCTGCAGAAAGCCAACATCAAATGCAGTGCAGAACTTGGCTGTAGCCTAGGCTACCTCCACCTTCTCACACATTGTGTAACAATAAATACATCTATGCGCTGTCTGGACAACAAACATACACGTTTGATCTTCCTACTTGTTTTCTCGTTACGAAAGCATACATAATGGATTCACAAACCCCTTACGTTTACGACACAATCCAACCAAATCAAATCCGGCTTTTGAGGTTTATACCAACCGAGAACGGCACAGCTCTCATACTGGAACCTTTCTCTCTCGATGAGCCGATTCCCTCATATCGTTGCCTTTCCTACACATGGGCTTGCCCCGACAGGGGTATGCAGAAAACCTGGAGTCTGAAAGTAGGATCAGGGCATATTCGAGTCCTTGATTCTCTCCAGTCCTTCATTCAGGCACTGAGGCATAAGGGCAAACTGTTTGAGGGCAGGTGGTGGATTGATTTCCTATGCATCAACCAAGCCAACCTGGAAGAACGGTCTCAACAAGTCACACACATGAAGGATATCTATCACAATGCTGAAGAAGTGGTCATCTGGCTGGGAGAAGAGTCGAATGACAGCAACCTTGCCGTCAACTTCATCAAAATGCATGACAAGTTCGAACAACAAGGCAACAGTATTGAGCAAATTCGTAAAGCGTTCAACGGGGTGGGTGAATATACGGCACACTGGATAGCGCTGTCCAACTTTCTGTCTCGCAAATGGTGGTCGAGAATCTGGACAATACAAGAGTTTGCAGTGCCGTTGAACATCATCTTCTGGGTTGGTCTGGACGAGGTTAGCAAGCTCGCTGTATGCCGAAGTATCTTCATCGCAGACAAATGCACTCAATCAGGCATCAAAGAAACCATTGCATTTCGCTACGGCTTTAATCGGAAAAGAGCTTGGGACTTGTACAGGGCTGATCCGAAAGGCGTCCGTTCGGGGCGGACTCTGCTAGCGCTCACTGCTTACTTCTGCTTCATGGATGCAACCGACGATCGAGATCGTTTGTATGGCCTCATGGCTCTATCGACCGACGGGAATACGCTTTTGGACGTCGATTACTCACTCACTTGTGAAGAGGTGTACATGAAATTTGCAAAGGCTTTCATCACCAAACACAAATCCCTAGATATCATATGCTTCGCCGGAATATACAGCGCGGCATCCAGCTCTTCGCTGCCATCTTGGGTGCCTGACTGGCATTGGAGAAATGCATTCCATGTCACTCCTTTAATGGTCAGTCAGTCTCATAACAAGCAGATCGGGAATCTTCGGGCGCCCCAATCCATTACAGATGAGCCCTGTGTATACTACGCGGCGTCAGGCAACAGACCTCCTACCTATGAGTTTCAAGGCTCTAAGCTATGCGTGGGAGGAGTTATTTTGGACACCATCGATGGAATAGGCGGCTCTGCCAATGCAACATTTGTCCAAAGTTCAAACAACTCTATCCAAGCATCAGACAAAACCGCAAAGCCACTATCGTCAACGGACATACTGAAGAGCATATGCAAAGCCTTAGTGTGGGACCGCAAAGATCGCTTCTTGATGTTCGATATGCCTGCTGAAGAGTTCTTCTACGACTTCATACGTCTCTGCGCACCGCTCGCGGACCCCGACTCACAAACAACCGTCCTTCCTGAATTGAGGGAATGGTTCCAGCGGACAGCTTCCCTCCAAATCTACGGACGATCCTTTGAAAGCATTCTACGTGACAGTAGTCAAACAGGCATCGACTTCTCCGGTCCGTCTCCAAACGATGACGAATACATTCAGGACTCCTTCATTGGTCGATTCTTCGATACAATCATAAGACTCTCCACGCGTCTTACTGTAACCGCTTCTGGTCGCATTGGCATGGTCGGAGAGAAAGCGATGAAGGGCGATCTAGTCTGTATTCTCTACGGCTGCAGCGTTCCTGTCCTGCTACGAAAGTTAGGTGACAGCGACGATTTCACTTTTGTGGGTGAATGTTTCCTTGATGGCTGTATGGATGGTTCGATTCTGGAGCAGGAAGAACTCGCAGAGAAGACATTCTGCGTACAATAGTAGGGTCAAGTTACAGGTGTGGAAGTTCGTAGCGAATTGTAAGACTATCCATCTGATTATCATCTTTTGAAATGATTCTTCATGGTGTACGTGGTCGTACGCTCGGCTCAGTGTGATCCCCACGTATTACAGGTACACGTCAGCTGGATACTGAATGAAAACCTAACGCTAGATCTGCCGTGGTACTAATTAGACTCAAATTTCCGCTGTATGCAAGTCAGAGTAATCATTCATTAGTAGTTTCTCTAGTTGCAACTGGCCAAAGTTCAAGTAGCACGATTGGATATCACGAAAGTTAGGGAGGCTACTATGAAGTTCGTACATCATTCCAGTACCCTTATATGCGTCTTTTAGAGTCATATTATTGTGGGTATCATCAACCCCAACTATGATAGCTCAACCTCCATCTTCCGGTAAGTTCTCAACTGTACCGGTCCCACAAGTCCAAACTTGTGCCAATCCTGGCTCGTGTAGAAAGTTTTGTTCGTCGGACCAAATCCAATGCTCAAGACATTGTCGATGTTTTCTTTCACAGAGTTGAACAGGGATGTCGTCACTTCCACCTTCATGAAGTTGTTGCCATTTTGAACCAGTTTCGAAATTTCAACGATGGGATTCGTCGGGTCGATGGCGGGGACTTTTTTGCCGTTCAGCCATGCCTTGACGGTGTGAAGAACGGGGCCAAAGTCTAGCATGATAGATGTAGAGTTGTCTGTGGAGACGTTGAAGTTCGTGCTGTATGTTCCGATACCACTGACATGTTCGATGCCCGGAATTTTTGTCCATGGTGCTAGTTGAGGAAGCATGCCTACATTGATCGTTGTGATATTAGGATCGACTGTAGCGTGATCAAGCATAGGCCCATAAGCTTGAACTGTAAGATTCCAGGGACCTAGTGTCGTGGCTCCTGGACTTTGTGTGTTGGATTCGGGAAGATTGATGTTTTCGCCGTTGCTCAAGGATAATGATGCTGACAAACTGTCGGAAATCAATACCTCCAGGTGGTTGTCTTTTGTGAAATAAACGTTCTTCACATTAGAAGAATGACTGACTACATTTCTCCCAATTTGTGCTGGGACAGTAGCCTTGAGCGCAACTATGACTGTCTGATGGGATTGTAGTTGGATGGCCATCCGGACGCCAGAAGAGGTTCTTTGGAAAACTGCAGATGAGACCTCGAAACCAGTCCATGAATCCAAGATGTGGGGCACCAGATCTTTCTCAACATTAAATGTGATGTTGAATACTCCCTCTGCTCCTTGGTTGTAAAGATAGACGTACTCAGAGCGTGACGTGGTGTCAGACGTCCAAAACGTAAAGAGGTCCGACGTGTTGGTAGTACCTTCCACCTGAGCGCGAGCATGTACCCCATCTGCAGCAAGTTGGGATGTGGAAAAGTTCTTGGCCTCGAAAACGCGCACATTGCTGTACTGCAGTAGCTCATTGATATTTTCTGAGACATGTTGTTGCCCGGTAGATCCAATCGTGGTGTTGGGAATTGTACCCACGATATATATGGGTAGTCCGTTTTGCGCGAAATCCAACAACGCTGCAGACGCATCTGGCGTAATCTGTGTCTGATTGTAAATGAGTAGAGCCTTGTAAGCTGGTCCCTCGGGAGCAAGAACTCCATCAACAACCGCAGCTTGCTCAGAAACCAAGTTCTTTGGCCCTAAGTACTCGTATGTGTATCCTTTGATGCGTTAGTTCTTGCTAATCGCTCTTGGCTTGTTTTTCTCACCGTATTCGTTTGCTTCAGACGTGGAATACATATCTGCAAACTTATAGGGAGCCTGATAATAGTACAGAGCGAGGTCCACCTTGGGTGTGCCGGATTGCATGATCAGGCTGTTCCTCGCTGAATAGGTAAACAGATCATCAAGATGCTGCCATGCTGGTTGCCTTTGATTCCACATTTCAGTGTACGAATATTGGAAAGGCGTGTATCCAGGCCATGTAGTCTTGATGTATTCACCACTGTATGCATAGCCATGGATAACCATTGTGTTGACACCTGCTGCGTACGATTGATCGAAAAGGTTTTTCAGTTTGGGGACCCGAAGAGTGTATGCTCCTCCATTAATGGCGCCGATTTCAGTAGAGATGACATTTCGACCCGATAGATGAGCCGGGCCTACGAACTGCCGGTAGAGATCTATGTCCTCCTCAAAACCAAGGGACTCGAGTTCAGGTACTTGGACATGTGGTATCGCTCCCGCCTATTGATTATTAGAGCCCGTCTCTATTGGGTGAAGAAGACTGTGACGCGAGGATATGCCAAAATGGCACATGACTTACCATGTCGACAGGTTGGTTATAGCCAGGTTGGTTAGATAACTGGAGTCCTTTGCTTGATGCCCATCTAGCATAGTGGTCAATGTATTCTACATAGCCTTCACTAAGAGCAAGCTTGTAGTCTTGGACGTAAGGCCCGCCGTCTGTGAAATACTCGCCAAGCGTGTATGTCATGTTGTAAGCGGGCCACAATGCCTGCCATGCGTTCGTTCCGTGAAACAGAACTGGGAGGTACTTGTTGATACTATATCCATGGATCCGTTCGAAATGCGAGGGGAGATTTGGTGTCCATGGAAGAGCGGCTTGGATTTCCATACTATCTTCCCAGGCTTGGGAAAAATGTTAGTCCAAGTGTTAACGTCAGATACTACAAAACGCACCGTAGCTGGTGACTCTTTGCATGAGTCTAGCTATCTCAGGGACAGACAGAATGTGCTGATCCCAAAAATCCGTCGTCTTCTTTGCGCCGTTGGCACTCCAGTGATCTACTATCCAAGAACCATTGCCGAGTGCGGTCGTGGCATTTGCAACTGATACGCAGCTCCGCTGGTTTGTATAACGCTCATATACGGCAAATAGGACCCATGTTCCGTTACCATCTGGAGCTGTCCAAGTCAAAGTGCCATGGTCCGTAATGTTAGTCAACTCAACTAAAGAGTCATGATCCAAAACCGTGTAGGGAATCCTAGAGCCGTATGGACCATCCGCGAAACCGCCTTCCGAGACGGTTTTTCCAGCAACGACAGCTAGCAGCTCGTTTGATCCCCACGGCTCTGGTGGGTTCATAAACCCCGGGAGGAAGTTGTAGTTGACAACAGGCTCAGGGATCTCGCCGGAGAAAGTAGCTCCTGATTCAATCTTGGTACTCCCGTACACAAGCGTCTTGGCTAGGCCGGGAGTCTCAACCTCTGATGGCACTCCAGCGCCTTGGTTGGGACCTAAGGCAAAATCGAAGGCTAGCTGAAGCGTAGACGCCGTATCCAGGACTGCTTGGAACAGTTTGTTAAAATCGTCTGTACCAAATCCATATATAGACCAGTCGGTAAACGCAGGTCCCAGCCCGTAGTTGTAGAAAGGTAGGAACTCAAGTCCACCACCTCCTACAGCGGCAATTTGACGAACATCGTTTTGAACGGAATCATGGGTAACAGATGCGTCAGGTAACCTACCGCTGTCAGTAAGGAAAATAAGCAGCAGGGCAGATTGGGGCACACAGACCAGTATCGGAATTTCGGTCGGTATTGATTTGGAGGGTTGCTGAATTGAGCAGTCACATTACTTGACGCAGAGCTATGCCCTGAAATTCCTTGAACTGTAGGTAACAACAACGCAGAAAGAATCAAATGCTTCATTGTTCACGACAGGCGAGGAGACAATGTTGTCGCTGCATTATTGTTGGATATCAAGCTATTTAAATGGTATCTTGGGAGCCAGGGTAATTACTTCGGACCACGTGCGAAGCCGACCCCCGGACTGGATCCACATTGCATCTGTCTATTAAATTAAACTAAGTTTTGAACACGGAGTGCGGGGACCCCGGATTGTTAGCATGTCCATCATCCTTCCGAAGACCTTGCTTGCAATTCGTGGGGAGAACGACGGGCAGGGTTGGTGACTCGCATGATGCTAGTTCGGATGGCTGAGCAGGATCTTGAGTCGGGATAATATCAAGCTCCTAGTGTCAAGATTTCGGTCTTAGTTCTCCCGGATAACAGGTGAGGTATTTTAAGCAGGCAACTAAGCAAGTAGCTCCACGTATATCTATACACCAAGTCGTAGGAGATGAGTATCTACTGGTATATACTAAGTCAATATATTATTACTTAACTTTATTCTATGTAGTCCCACACTTTGTACACTGTACGATTCCATAATATTTGGTAGGAAGTAGGTGGTAAATTCTGTAGTGGTTTTCCGGCATGCCAGTAAGATTTGGGGTGAAGTATGCTTTATTACTAGCTCGGTGTATCTCTTTCCGGGAATGAAGTCTTGGTATAGGCTTTGTTCTTTTTTCTTTCCCTATATCGGGCTGTGCCCTCTGTTCAGGTTCACAATGAATCCCTGCAATGCGTTAGAATGACGCAACGCGTGATGCCAAACACAGCCTAGCTCATCAGCTTCGCATCGGTGACTGGACCGCTTGTGGACGTTATCCGTCCTTGAGCGTATGCGTATTCGTATGCGTATGCGTATGCGTACCTATGTAGATCTCTTGAGCACAGGATCGATAAGCGAGTCGCTTGAACGTCGTGTTAAACCCAGTTGCGCAGATGAGGACATCGACCGGATACTCGCCTTTGCTGTTGTCACACACGACGCCCGCTGGTGTGATTTCGGTGATCTCCCTAAAAACTGTTTGCACATTATCGTCTCTTAGAGATTCAAGGTAGTTCGCTCTGGGCGTAAGCCTGCAGCACCCGACGGGCCGCTCCGGAGTCAGCACCTTCTCAAGCTCCGGATTCTCGGGCCGCTGTCACATGAGACTTTCCATGTACTGGCGCATTTTTTGTTGATGCTCGGAACCACAGTGGAAGATGTCAAACATACTGTTGGCAGCAGCCTCAGCCTTCCTGCGCATATCAAGGTGTGCCTTTTTGTTTTCGGAAAACTGCTGCTTTTCACTTTCCGAGTACTTGTGATACCGCCCAGTGGTGGTGCCACCCAGGTTGCTTCTCGTATAAATGTCACGAGCTTGCCTACTTTGTCCTTGATGGCGGGCAAGATCTGGATCCCAGATGAGCCGTTACCGATGAGACCAACAGTATTGCCTTCTAATTCGAGGCCTTCTTTAGGCCAAGCAGCCGAGTGGACAAGAAGTCCTTTGAAGCTGTCAATTCCGGGGATCGGGGGGAACTGCCACGAATTGGGAATGCCGCCGGCGTTGACAAGAACATGAGCTGTGCGATCTAGCACGTCTCCTGTGCGAGGACTGCGTCTCCTAGACCTCTTACGCGTCATCGCCGCACCCACTGTGGCTAAGCTGGCTGCTCTTTTGGGGGCAACGGTGATTCGTGTGTCGTGCACCACGCAGCCCGACATGGGACCGCTCCTCATCGAGGGCAACCTCGGCAAGCGCGACGTATCTCTGGACCTGAAATCCGAAAAGGATCGCCAGACGCTCCGACAGCTCATTCTCGACGCCGACATTGCACTTGACGGCTACCGGCCCAGTGCCCTGGAGCGTCTCGGCTTTGGTGAATCCTACTTACGCACCCTAGCCAGGCGGCGCGGGCGCGGAATCATCGTCGTTTGCGAAAACTGCTACGGATGGCACGGCCCGTTGGCCTCGCGCGCATGTTGGCAGCAGATCTCCGACTGCTTCACTGGCGTCGCCTGGGGAATGGGCGAGTTCCTGGGCCTCGAGGAACCCATTGTGCCGCTGCTGCCGAACTCAGACTACCAGACGGGCATCGCGGGTCTGCTCGGCATCCTGGCTGCCGTGAACAGGAGAGCAAACTAAGGAGGTAGCTACACCGTCAACCCGTCTTTGAACCAGACCAACCAATTTCTTCTGAGCCGAGGCAAGCTCCCTCCAGAGGTCCAGGCCAGCCTGCACGCACTGCATCCCGACTTTGCGCCCCGCCGCTCGGATGACATGGGAGCCCTCATGGCCAAGTATCTACGGACGGCATACGCAAACACGCCAGCGCTATCCAAGCCCGAGTATTTCGAGGAAAAAGAGAGTAACTATGGCCGATCGGATGGAAAGCTTGAGATGCTTAGATTCGTCACCTCCCCGGCCAAGTTGGACGTCACAGCGCTTGGATACGACATTGGCATTTGTTTCCACGGCGCGTACGCCCCTGAGTGGCCTGCTCGAAGTGCTTGATTCCAATTACACAGAAATAGCATTGCACTTCATAGTTCAGTTAAGAGACATCGCAACATGAATTTCAAGACATATTTGCAAGTTCTTATAGTAGAGCAGAGTCTTATGCTCGTTCTGGTTGCCAAGAATACATGGCTAAGAATAATACATGCATCTTAGGATAAAGTATGCTGGTAGCTGGTGCTACAGGCGCGACTTATGTCACGTCTTTCTGACAGTCCGGTTCATGTCTTGTTGGGGCTGCCCCAGCATAATGGTCTGTAATAGCTTATTAGGAAAACAATATACGCAACCTCTGTTATCTGTATCCCTAAGTACTTGCCCTACTACGTGGATCGGTGTCGAGAACAATTTGAAGTTCTCGATCATGATATATTGCCATTTGTGTTGATGTTGGTAAGGAAATAAAAATGCATATGATAGGCGGGATATAATAGATACGGGCGTTTTTGTAAACTACTGCTGCGTCCAAACTAATCATAAACTAACATTCAACCTAAGGAGCGCGTTTCGAGCATAAGACAGGGCCCGTTCGTATATGGCAGGATACCGGTAGTAGTACGCAAGGCAAGCTGCCAAACAAAGTCCAAGGGCTGCACGGCGCCATGGCCTACCAAACCCTACTTTTTGATCCTGTAGCGTCTCGCCTCTCTGAAACTTACCCATGTTCGAGATAGCAAACATACCCTTATTCTTAGTATCGAAAGGGGGATACCTGAAGCCCATAAAACGGTCGAGCCAAGTCGGCGGCGCGGCAACAGTCCGCAGGTGCGTAAAAGAAAGGAAGCCGTGTTCACCATGGAAGAATCCCATGCCCGAATCGCCCACGCCTCCGAAGGGGGCATTGGGTATGCCCGCGTGGAACAAGGTATCGTTGATGGTGACGCCGCCCGAGATGGCGCGGTCCTGGATGTACTCGGTCTCTTTCTTATCGGAGCTGAAGATGTACAGGGCCAGGGGCCTGGGGAGGTTGTTGGTCACAGCAATGGTGTCTTCGGTACTACAAGCGATAACGGGGCATATTGGGCCAAAAAGCTCTTCGGTCATAATGGCATCGGTGGTTTTCACGCCAGTGACAATGACAGGTGCCATGCCGCAGTCTCCCGAAGGACCCGGACCACAGCGAATGATGGTGCCGTGGGATTTGTCGAGGAACGATGTCAGGCGATCGTGGTTTCTTTGGTTCATGATTCGACACATCTGGCCTGCAGCAGTGAACTTTCGCGTCCAGTGCTCTAGCCGGGCGACGAAGGCGTCGTGCACGGCTGGGCCGATGAGAACGTGGTTGACACTGAGGCAAATTTGGCCCGCGTTACTGAACGTGGCAAGAGCGATGCGTTTCGCAGACAGCTCGATATCGGCGGTCTTGGTGATGATTGCAGGACACTGACCGCCCAGCTCCAGAGTTACCGGTGTGAGATGCTTTGCAGCAGCAGCGACAAAGCGAGCGATCTTTGTTGAACCTGTGAACAAGATGTGGTCGAATTTATGTTCCAAGAATCGCGTCGTCTCCTCTGGTCCTCCCGTTACCAGACGAATGCACGACTGGTCCATGTACTTCGATACCAAGGACGCCATGCTCCTCTCAGACGCTGTTGCGAGCTCCGATAGCTTGATAACGACGCAGCAACCGGCGGCAATGGCGGCAATGACGGGCTGTAATGTAAGAATAAAAGGAAAGTTCCAGGTGCCGATTACAAACATGACGCCGCGTGATTCTCTCCGGATACGTGCTCTACTAATAAACCCAACTATGTCAGAACCAGGAACAGGCCCTGTTACCGCCCATTTCTCCACGTTATTGATGTGGTCGAGAATATCCATCTTGATCCCCATTACATCGGTCGTGCAATTCTCCATTTCATCTCGTCCAAGGTCGCTTGCCAGGGCTTCGTGGATCTCGCGCTCGTTGTCTTCGATCATCCACCATAGCTGTTTCAGCTGTCACTTGCGCCATTAGATTGATTTCGTTTTGCCCGAGGCGAAATTAGCATTTAGCTCGCGGTGAATAGCAGTGAAATCCTGTTCTGTTTTTGAGTGGCCATTTTGCGTCGCGATGTTAGGTTTCCCCATGTTTGGTTTCGACTCAATCTGTTTGCTGATACGTAATTTTATTGCTGGTGAAAAGAAGCCCAAGTTATAGGGCGCATGTTTAAACCGGTATTGAGTGCAAGTGTTCGCGCAAGTGATCGGAGCAACTTGAGTTTGGTGCAGTGGGGCCTGGGGTGAAATAAATATGGGCGTCACAAACACATGTCAGGAAAAGATGACAGTACCCGCAGTGACACCGGGGTGCCATTGCAATGTATACAATCATTCCTAGCAGCACCGATCTACTGCAAAAAGGTACAAAGTTAATCTTGAGGCCTCGCAGCGTCATATAAACCAACCGTGTTTCTCCAAGGTTTACAAATGATCACGCAGCAGAGATGAATGTCCTCAACTCGATCGTTGATTTTCCCTCGACTCTTAAAGCAGCAGCCCCGAGGTTCAACGTTGCCTCCAAAACCGCACGAACCTTATGGAATGGCAGTCTCCTTGGAGGCAGCCTGGTTACAGCTTTTTTGGTGAATCAATGGCTGTCCCGCAGAGCGCTGAACGGGGGCAATGCCCCATCGAACTATGATTGGGACAAGGAGGTTATACTGGTGACGGGCGGCGCAGGCGGAATTGGTGGGGAAATCGTCAAATATTACCAGGCTTGAGACATTACAGTCGTTGTCCTAGACGTGCTCCCCCTTTCGTACACACCGGGTCAGTGAAGCTCACCTCTGAAATGGGCAATCACTCGGCAGTTCTCATTTGTGTATGTGGATGCTAGGTAAGAAGATGCATTATTATAAGTGTGACATCACTAGCTATAGCAATCTGCAAGCTGTCGCCGCACGTATTCGAGAGGAGGTTGACGAACTGACCGTTGCCATCGCCAACGCCGGCATTTGCAGGGGCAAGCCAGTCCTTGAAGCTTCCAAGGAGGCCATTGAATTGTGTGTCTTTTCTTTTCCATAAAGCCATATGTTTCTGTTTTTTGCATAGATCATCACTGACGCACGGAAGAACTTTCGGCGTCAACAACCTGGCCGTCCTTTGGACGGCAAAAGCCTTCATGCCAAGCATGATTAAAAATAACCACAGTCATTTCCTCATAGTTGCCTCGCAAGCAGGATATACCTGGACGCCCGGTCTAACGGACTATTCCGCTACCAAGTCAGCCGCCGTAGCTATCTACGAGGGTCTTTATGGCAAGGTTCGATACATCCACAAATCACGCTCTGTCCGCGTTTCCTGCGTCTCTCCCGGCGCTGTTGACACCAAGATGTTCGCAAGCATCAAGCTAGGCCTCGGTATGTCTGCCCTGATACCAGAGTATGTTGGAACTCAGATTCCGGACATTATACTCGCAGGGAGAGCGAGGAACGTTTTCGTTCCCGCCTCGGCAGGCTTCGCAGTGATTCTGCTTGCAATGCCCGATTGGATTCGCGCTGCGATGCAGGTCTTTAGTATCGGTGTGTTTGCAAACCTTACACCACATAATCCAATGAAGGGTCAGTGAAGAAGGATATAGTTAGATGTGTAAATCTAGTGATAGATTGATTATAGAAGGTGCGACATCTGCCTCGTGAATCGAGTGAATGGAGAGAAAGGATATCTTACTCAATTAGGAGCGAAATGGTCTCCTAGAAAGGCGTGTTCCACCATTTCTATCGAATGCCTAATTTGGTCATACTTGCAGGTGTGGTAATCTGCTCAATTTTGCACACAGGGCGATTTATGGAGAAGTCACGGTAGATCGTAGAGCAGCATGCGCGCCCGTGGTCGAATCAGCCTGGTCCTATGTAAACGCACACGGATCCTTCCGAGAAGGCGATCATATCATTGTCACCGACCGTCATGACATGTCTTCTTTGTCTCACACGACGAATAAATGTGGCTTTCTTCATTCAGTTCAGCTCTGTGCGTACTTGAGAGGGCGATCATCTGCTTGTTCTTCAACAGTCGCAATAATGCCCCACGATCTCAGGCATATCTGATTGGTATAATCCCAGGCAGGGGCAAGATTCCTCCGTCCAATAGTATGAAGTTAACTTCTGACCAAAGTGCTAGTCTTGCTAGATAGAACCGCGCGAACGCGTGTCGCATTTTCTACCCTGATCGACGCATACGAGAAACCAAGATGTCAGCGTTATAAAGAATCAATGTTAAAACGATGAAAATAGCGCGGAATATGCTCGGATGCACAACAGCAGCGAGCAACTTAATATGATTGCTGCAAGCCCCCCAGAGAAAACGCCAGTGTCCGCGTTGTCGTCGTCCTCAAGCTTCCAGCATGGCGGCGGGATTGCGGGATTAAGATAGGTTGGAAACGGGGCGCTAAGCCTACGTAGAAGACACTGGGACTCTCAAGATACACTGTAGAAAAGCCTGCGCCTCAGTACCAAAGCAACAGCAGGTTCGTCCATGTCAGAAAAACATGACAGACGATTCAACCAGAACTAACCAAAGTACTCAAACGCGTTAGAAATAGACGACACATAGTGGAGATGCGGAGCCGCTAGATCCGGCCGTCTGGTAGTACGTACATAACAGTGACCTCTACCCCGCCTTTGAAAAGATATCCCCTATCTATTTGCATACCTAATGAGCATGGCGGTTATATCATTCCTCAACTAGGGTGGAGTGACAGGGGCGTCGTATGCGGTAGACGAATATGGTGTTAGTCCATCCGAATTCATTCGGCCTTCGCTCCACTCCGGCTTTGCTCTCGGCCCTCACTTCGTCTCGGTTGGCAGCTGAAGCGCATACTATAAACCATCAAGCCGTTCAGGACTTTGCGTCCTATGATGCAGTTTTCTCGACCTGCAGTAGGTGTAGTAAGACAACGATCGAGTCTAGAGGAAACTAGTACTCACGCTACAGACTTGGGCCCACGGCGGTAGTAACACGTAAATCCGGGTTTCTGACTGCATTGGCGCGTCAGCGCGTCACATGGGCGTCTGCATGATCCTTGTCCAGGGGGACAGGGCTATGTTTTCACGACCAACGGTGTTCCTTGGCCAAGTGACAGCAGATTCAGTCAATCTTCGTGCTCAAATACTCGATAATGCGCTTAGCAAGTCCGGAGATAGCGAATTAAGGGCCACACTTGGAGTGCTTATTGTGATCTATGAAGGTTCATTAACCAATCATTCTTGGACTGCGGGGGTCCCCTCAATGGGGAAACATAATCCTGCTTCCCGGTACTAAACAGCGTTTCATTCGCTTGACGTACTATGATTGATATACAACCTTCCTTGCCCGACTACCCGTGGCGGTGGACTAGACTAATAAAAACACCTTGAACTCCAGTACCTACTACTCGCGTCTGCAATGCCTCCCAGGATGAAAAGTTCGAAGGGCGCCGCGTCCAAGCGAGAAGGCAGCAACAACGAAACCAGTAACACCGAGACTAGCAAGAATGAGAGCCGCAACAGTCGTGGAGGCATTTCCAAAGAAGCCAGTGTGACGAGAAAGAGGACGCAGAACCGGATCGCACAACAATGTCTTCGAGAGCGAAGAGCCGCGAGCAGTCGGCATGCTGACAGAATATTAGACACGATGGAGATTGTCGCTGAGCCTGAACAGCTGACGATGCTGCTCGAAGCGCAGGCAAAGCTCACTAGAGAGAACCAACGGATGGAGGACGCCCTCTTCCACATGCGGAAGAAACTGCTTAGTTTGAGTGACGCCGCGGCTACTGCTGCCGATGACCCTATATTTGAGGAGTTTCTTGGGCGCAGGTTATCGTCGTCGAGCAACTGGTTTTCAGAAACGCAACAAGAGAATATGCCTACTATGTCTAGAGAGTCTCCGAATCAAAACCATATCTCTTTAGCATCACCTCCACAGGAGACATAGAGTGTAGAGAGTGGTGATGTACAGGCGTTTCTCGAAGCGTCGTCGGTCGACAAAGAGCGAGGCGATAGCGAACTGTTTACGTTTGAGCAAGACTTCCATTTCCAGCAAGGAGACAGTGTCCAGCTCCAAGAGGATACAGAGTTCTTTAATACGCTGCCAGACGACCAGCAGACTTCTGCTTATAACTTCAAAATAATGCCTCTATCGACCAGTCCCTCGCCCTGGGACATATACTCTTTGGCGCCACTAGAAAAGATCACCATCCGCAGCGCTACCGAGTTCTCAAACAAAATGTCCCAAGCGGCGCTGAACTGCAAAACACGTATACTGGATACGGCCATGGTAGCACATCTTACTACGGACCAGATTACACAGTTGGTTGCAGTCGCGATTGTAGATCTGCTTTCAACATGTGCAGTAATGCAACCATACCTCTATGGAGTCAATGGCGCCGCATATATGGAGAGAGTGGTCTACTGGCGACTCGCAAAGGCAGACCGCTCTTTAGTGCCGCAACCATTCTGGCCTACGCCATTGCAGATCCATCTTCTTGGGAACACTCTCAATCCTACTGTCGATTTTCAACCCTGGCCTGAGATCCGCGACCAGAGTCTATTCATTGGACACAGGATCGATGTTGACGCGTTGTCCCGGGACCTTGTGCTTAATACAGTCGTCGAAATTCCTGAACGTGAAGTAGCGGTGCATATCTGGGGACAGTTTCAGCATCTGCACGAGGGTGCACAATCCAACTTGTCCACCGCCGACACTCAGGTACCGCGGTCGGCGAACGACAAGGGCTGGGTCTTTTGCGAGATCAACCGGGTAAACCGTGACTTTCAATCCTGGGCTGCCGATCCTGTTGAGGAGGCTCTCTCGCGGCAACTGTTGATGCGCATACAAGAATGTAGTAACGGCAACGATCTCTCCTGGTTCTTCAGCGCTGAGCAGGGCCAGCACCTCGCTGCGAGCACACGTATCGAGTCGCCCTTGGCGGCCTTGGACTCCAGGTCCCGTCCGAAAATGACAAGCCTAGCCCAAAGACTGGCCACGGTATGTGAGTGGAAGCTCAGCAAAGAATTCAAGGCAAAGTACCCGCAGTTAGACTGCTCTTCAGGTAAGCAAAGATCGACTCCGTTGGGAACGGACGCATTGCTGACTGATACAGCCGTACAGTCTGTACATCTTACGATTCAGTGTTTGTCTTGCCATAGGTTATGGTGCTAATTTAAAAAAAAAACATAACTGCTAGACTGGCCAATCTAGCATTTGTGAACTGAGTATACGAAATTACGTTGCTTTTAAAATGCAAGAAGTACACGCGTTTTTATACATATTCAAAGCATATTAGTATACAGTGGGTCAACTTCTAACTAATGAATTTGTTCTAGATTGTTCCAACGATTTGGAGAATTAATCCAACATGGATCGCAGACTGACGTGCTTGTTTCGAATGTGACGGCCAATTAGTGGCGACGAAGTTCTAGTCTCGTGTTCGCGCAATGCAACCAACCACCGGGCGCAGCCAAGGTACTGAAACACGATCCTCAGCCATCCACGCGTATTTACCCGCTAGTCTGCACAGATCTGGTATGGCAGGTTTCCCGACATTAATACGGAGAATAACTACCTATGTATTCGAGGAGTTCCCCACACATTTTTAAACAAAAGTGGGTCAGGTCAATCTATTGTGTGAAGCTTAGCCTAGGGTTAAGCAATATCGGCAGGACTTGTGAAGCTTAATCTCTTGCAAACCAGTATCGAACCGAGACAGAATGCCCCTTGGTAGGCGGATAAAATCGCGCACCCTTGTTAGATACGGAATGAAATTGTTCCCTATGGCCAATGTTAGCTGACTTGCCGACTTGGAATTAATGAAATCGGATCTAGGGCGGGTTGAGCTTTACCTAAGTAGAGGTAGTCGAGCTGGAAGCCCGATGAGGATTTGATTAATCAGGAGACATCACTTGGATATAAAGAGTAGTGGTTCAGACCAAGGAAGTGTCTGCCCTTGGACCCAACTAAGTACAGTTCATCGACTCTAATCGCTTCCACAAAAACCTTCCGAAGATACTCATCATGGTCTCCTTTACAGCCGGTCTTGTCGCCTTCGCGACCATTATGGGCGTCATCGCTGCCCCTGTGGATGGCCCCGCCGACGTCACTATCTCGAAGCGCAGCAGCCCTAACAGCTCGGGCACCAACAATGGTTTCTACTACCAGTTTTGTGAGTGACGATGTCGTTTGATGCAAGAGTATTCTTACTAATCTGACATACAGGGACTGATGGCCAGCGTGGCACCGCAACTTACACAAACAAGGCGGCTGGCGGGTACTCTGTCACATGGTCGGGCATCTCCGATATGACATCTGGCAAGGGCTGGAAGTCTGCACAGCCTAGGAACATTACGTTCACTGGCAACGTCAAGGCACAAGGCAACTTCTATCTAGCTGTCTACACCTGGTCGCAGCACGGCGAAAACTACGTAGGTCATCCATTTGTCACCAAGTGGCATTCATGCTCGCTAGACTCTTGTCTTACACTTTGAATAGATTCTCGAGGACTACGGCTCGTACAACCCGTGCAGCCAAGGCAAAACGGTTGGCACTATCACCAGTGATGGCAGCCAATACCAGATCTGCACGGTCGACCGCGGAAACAACTACATTCAGAACTGGTCCATCCGCCAGAACAAGCGCTCCAGCGGTACCGTCACCACCGCAAACCACTACAATGCGTATGCTGCGCACGGCTTGAACCACAACCCTCTCAGCGAAGCCGCTTATCAGATTGTATCGACTGAAGGATTTGGAAGCTCAGGCTCGGCTGACATTACAGTGTCTTAGTCGTTATATTATCACTATTCGTTTCTACAATTCAGACTGTACATGTTATCCTAGCCCAGAATTTTACTCTTACACTATCATTTGATGAACAAAGGAGACTACATATTGCATTGCGTGAAGTCTTAGAGTTTGATAGTAGGTCGATTCAGTAGCGTCTTGTCACGATACTCTGAACTGGAAGACCAGGAAAGCCTTGCCCTCGGAGATCCATCGGAGATCTACCGGGTGCCACTCGGGCTGATAAGGCTACAGTCACGTGCACAGAGCATTTAGCCCCGCATAAACATTACGCAACTTCAAAGGATTCGTCTCAACTCACTCTGATTGATATGTTTTGTGCCTATCTGCGACACACCTTACCACTCCAGAATTCTAAGCGAAGGAGGAACATTGAGGCGTTCGGCAACGTATCTCAGTTTTGGAAAAAGCGGGGTACATTAGCTTGCCACTAAGGCTGATAAACCTGGCAATGATAAGCATGCATTCAGCCGACAGCTTCTAGGGATCAAAGTTCCTCGCCTTTCGGAGCGTCTTATCTACTTATTGCTAGCATCGATTGGTGCTTCATTCTTAACTCCATCCTGCTGACTTACTATGATCTCTCCTACAAGCACCGTCGACAGTTCACGTCCCAAAAAATATCTCAGCACTTGTGATAACTGCAGAACCTGGAAAGTGCGTTGTCTAAGTTCGTAGAATCCTGCTCTGATCTCTCCCGCACCCCGATGCTTACTAGTTACAGAAGAGAACCAGCAAGACGAGAAATGCATTTTATGTACCGTATGCCAAGACTCTTCTGTCATACATATTGGTCAATATATTTGGCTTACTTAATCACGACAGAAACGAGGGCTGGGATGCGTTTTCTCGCCCGCAAAAGCAAGAAAAACCCAGGCATCAAGGCCTGCAAGGGGCAGACATGCTGGACAGGGTCACTCGCGATCATCGACCATTCCCTCCCCCACAAATGTTGATGCGCAAGTGAACGACGCTCATGATAGTATAACCGTTACTACTCAAACGCCCACCTCTTCACATGCGCGGAACGCTTCTGTGTCAACCCAGAACATTCCCGGAGACCAAACAGTGTCCGAGTCAACCCAATATAGACAGAATACCGACTTGTATGTTGACCGAATTCTATTCGCTGTGCGACCCACAGGAACTCCTGAACAGGTGAGATCTCGGTATCCCGCGGGGCGATATAGCGTGTCGCGACAAACGGTGAATGAGCATGGTGAGCATCGACTGGGAGGACAGTAAGGAATCTTGGAACTGACATATGTATCAGTCCCAAGTTCGAGTCTCGCATTCTTTTCCGACAACGCTGTCGACAATCTATGTCTGAAGCTTGGCCATGACAAGCTCAAAACGTTGGTAAACACCTTGGAAGCACAGATGCAGGCCCGTTGGGAGGCTCCTACTTCTCAACCCCATGGACGACCTGACGACAATGATGATTCTCCTGAGCGTAGATCTCAATACATCCAATGTACGCACATTCCTCGTGTCAGATGCATATTTTTTCTCGAGCTAATCGAACTATAGCTTATTTTGAACAAGTTCACATGATATACCCGTTCCTGGATCGAGATTCATTCGAGGAGAGGGCTTCATCTTTCAATCCCCAAGACTCAGGTCCAACTCATGAGACATGGTTGGTTCTGTATCACACTGTGCTTAGCCTCGGGTGCATGTACCATGACGGGGGTTCATTTGAGCCTGCAAAGGGCCTAGCATGGTACTACTTCAGTCTCGCGTTCCACCATTTCCAAGATGTGTTGATGTGTAAAGCGTCTTTACTCAAAGCCCAGGTATGTCTCAGTCTTGCTCAAGAGCTTTTATGCTAATTGTACCAGACAATGACAGCAATGGTAAGCCGACACAAGTATGAATACAGTCATCGCCAATATTAACCGCAACTTGACTCTAGGCAGTATTCGCTCTGAATTACTCAAGTCTGCAGATCGAGACGTTGTGCATCTCAGAAGCGGCAAGGACAGTCATGACTCTGGGTTTGCACAAGAGAAACCTTGACCGCGGCCCATATCAAGAAGGTAGAAGGATATTTTGGGTTGTATATTGCTTGGAAAAAGAGTACGCTTTTAACTCAAGCAGCGCTTCTGTATGTCGTGTGGGCCTTTTTTTCCACAAGAAATCGATTTGCTGATTGGTACACACTAGTTGATATCGGATATGGATATCAGCTGTCCGCTTCCTACAGATTTGCCGATAAACACCGAAGGTTTGGCCTGGCTTCCTTGCTGGGCACGCTACTCGAGGATTCTGTCAAGAGCATATGATTCCCTCTTCTCGGTATCTGCTACCTTGATTCCAACAGAAGAATGCTTTCGGCGTATGGATTGCATCAACGACGAACTGCAATCATGGCTAAACTCGATTCCCGATAGCCTGCGTCCCGGTTCGTCATTGCATCAACATCGATCCAGGCCTCTGTATATGCAAGAAATGGTATTGAGGATCCACTTCTCATATTACAATTTGAGAATTTGTATATCACGAATAACTCTCAATCGGTGCCCGAACAAAGGATCGCCGCGAAGATCCGAAAACGAGAAGTGTTTGTTGACAACAGCACGCGCGATCATCGAGTCAACCTATATGATCGCCATGAATCCCTTCACTCCTGTCTGGTAAATTTTTCCAGTTAGCAAACTCACGTGCGATAAACCACTAACGGTGAACAGGATACTCGGAGTTATGCCAATGGTTGCAATGTTCATTGTCTTCGATTTTGTTGTTCACAACCCGCTACATGCTGAGACCAGGAGAAATCTGTCATACCTTGACATAGTTGCTGCCCACTATGCCAGACTCGACTTATTAGCGCAAGGCACCATCCACGATGCCAGGGTTGCAGATTTTACCTCCATCGCACGCCTCTACGTTGAGTCTTTGACCGGAGACTCAGCAAATACCGCTGATAATACTCTTGCAGGTGCCGGATCCGACATTCGCAGAGAGCCACCTAACGACAGTTCACTCGGAGTTGGAAATCCTGATTTCATGTCGCAATATGAGTTTGAGCAACTGTCGGCCACAGGGGCCAACAGTATGGTATGTTTCCAGTTTTTTGTTATCGTCGAAGCCCCTTTCTCGCAACTCTTACGTCAAGATTTCTCCCTTATCTTTCGCATTGCGACAAACCCGTTGACGTTTTCTAGATGAATGAGATGGATGAATGCGAAATCTCCCCCACTGGAACAAGTTTTCTGGATTTCCCAGGCCCAAGCTCTTCATTGTATATGACCATGCCAACGTCTGGGTATGACATAGCTGGCTTCTTCGGTGATTCTCTCGGCTGGATACCGGATGGAAATCTCGAGCTATAGATCGCTATCTCAGATACCTTGAGAGCTACGCCATGGTGAAGGCATCAGGCTAGCGATGTGCGATACCCAAGTTTGAATCGTACTCCCGGGTCGAAGGACAGTGATTGAAAACGTACAATGTGCAACCACTCCAACATTCTGCCGAGTAGTGATAGTAGAGAACTATTTGTATTTTTTTTAAGGAGAGCGTTTAAGATGCACTCGAAGTAGGCTGTCGGCGTTGTTTACCGGAGATATATGGGCTAAATGAGAAGAGCGCGAAGTATTGCACGCTTTGTCAAAATCCTGCAACTAGGCGTGCAAGGACCATTGAAAAAAACAATACTTATAATATTTCACGGCGAGGAAAATATAGGGGCACATTTTGTATAAATCTTCAAATATCACAATCACAAATGTCTTTGGGTTAGCAGCGGTTGCCGACGACGTATGACGTGCAGCCAGAGAATTCTTGAGAAAGAAGAAATGAGAGACGTGGCGTACAAATTAAATGCCATCACATGATAGCGCTTAAAGTCAAAATGTTCATCTACACATGAAATACAGCCGTCCCTCCTAGATATCTAAACCATAGTCTCCAAAGGGACAACGCACAGACCATCATTCTCAGTTGATAATAGATTCATACCCTTGATCCGGGTCCCCAAAGTACCACGCCTTATCCTTGCCCTTAGTCTCCATAATTGTAAACCCGTTTCCAAAGTACGCGAATCTATTCTGATTCGTCGGAGTCCATTCAAAGTCCTCCCACCGTGGATTCATGAGCATGTGGAACCAGTGCAGTCGGCTGCCAGGGTGCACCAACGCCGGTCCGTCTTCCTTCCCTGGTTCATTTTGTCAGCTAACAGGACCCGCATGATATCGCAAATAGAAGGCAGAGCTGCTCTTACCTCCTTTCAGCCAGGATCGACACTTTGCATTCCAGACTGTACGCGTCAAGAAAGTGTCTGCGTGTTCAATAAAGTCGTCCAGTGCCTTTTGAGATGGCACGACGGATTTGTAGCCTTCTGTTTGCGCCTTGTGAAGGAGCTTGATGACGTATTTCGTGATGTGCTCGATGCTCGGGAGTGCGGAGCCGTGGGATAGCGGTCCGTTTGGTCCCATGTAGACTTTGTTGTATCGTCAGCTTAGCCTATTTACAATGACAAAGGGGAGTTTTGTGAAGACTAACGGATGTAGTTTGGGAAGTTTGGTACGGCTAGTGAAAGGTACGCTGTTGGTCGCGAGCTCCATTGGTCGCGCATGTCGATGTTGTTTCTGCCGATGATGGGGAAGCGCGGTTTCCAGGAGACGTTGAAACCGGTGGCGCAGACAATTGCGTCTAGTTCGATGATCTCGCCTGTTGCGAGCTGGATACCTTGCGGGACTACTTTTGTGATGGAATCGAATACCACGCGAACGTTCTTCTCTGTTAGCGCTTCGAGATAGCCGACGCCTGGTGTTGGTCGCCTGCAGCAGAGTTAGCACACCGTCTGAATCAAGGGTTTCGTTTGTTTCCCCACCTGCATCCCACACCAAAACTAGGAACAATGCGATCTACGATAAGATTGTCCTTGCCTAACCGGGCACGCATCATTTTGGTCAAGTCTTCTCTCGCCTGGGCTTGCTGTGGCGAATCGTGGAGCGCCTGAGTTGATTCGTTAGTGGACAATGCTGCGTTCGGGCGCGATTGGTAACATACCGATGCAAATCCACCGTTCAAATCTGTTTCCATCGCTTTCCGATACGCAACCAGCTTTTCCGGGTGCTCTGTAAATTCGCGCTTTTGTGCTTCCGTGTCTTCAAAGATATTAGTCAAACCTCAGTGGCGTATGATCTTCTTGATGCATACAATCAAAATTGGCTCCATTAGGGCCGGCGAAATCTTGGCCCAATGTAGTTGAAATCCAAGTAGGACTCCTAATAAATGTCGCAAGGTGCGCAGCCACTTTTTCAATTAGTATCCTGGTTCAAAATGCTTATTTAACGAGACGTACCTGGCTGTATTGCGGTCACGAGCTGTATTCCTGACGAGCCGTTTCCAATCACGGCAACTTTCTTTCCTTTCAAGTCCACGTTGTTGTCCCAAGCTGCTGAATGCAACAATGAGCCTTTGAAGGAGTGTAGACCTTCAATTGCCGGCCACTGCCAGTTGCTGAGAGATATTAGCGTATGAACTCGACAATGAAACCGAGCGCTTACTTTAAAAACCCACCACCGTTGATCAGGAAATGACACCAGTCTTCTACTGTTTCCCCAGTCGATCGAGAGCGTATCTTGACGAGCCATTGACCTTTCTCTTCATTCCAGCGAGCCTCAACGACTTCACTGTCATATTTGATAAATTTCTCTAGGTCAAACTTCGTTGCCGTGTCACGGAAATACTGAAGAATCTCTGGTTGTGAAGCATAACTGTAATTGAAAATTAGAACATAGCCTTCCTCTCATTCGGAAACGTCCTCACAATTGAGACCAGTTGGGGTTTGGAGCCCATTCATACTCGTAGATATGCGCAGGGATATCACAAGCACACCCGGGATAACTGTATCCTCGCATTAGTTACAATTCGATATTCGGTTGGATAATACGGACGTATTCTCAAACCATGTTCCTCCAAGCTCTGGGTTCTTTTCGTAGATCTGGAGATCGAAATTCTTGAGATGCCTTTCCGTTTTGTAGGCAAGGTCTAATCCGGTCGCGCCAGCCCCAATGCAGATAACGCGCAGTGGACGCGAATATCCCAGATCATTCTCCTCGACCGTGTATGCATGATTGCCGTTTGTGGCAGAGGCAGGAATGTAATCAATACTTCCCATTGTGGCGCTTTCGTCGAATGCTCGCTGTGTATATGGCCGGCCAGTCGATTCAGCAGGCAATGACAGCCAAAGCAGACTTGGTTGTCGGATTGAAATGCTTGCTTAGTTGACGGGCAATGCGACTCTTGCTTTTTTATTAATGATTTCTCAAAGTGAAGGAGAAGAAAGTTTATGAGATGAATGTTTTAGTAAGTAGTTATCCGAATGTGGAGCCATTCGTAGAGTTCGACGTTTTACGGATGTGTTAGTCAACCTTGCTGTATAGACCGAGATGCGTGCCGAGAAATCGGAAATTCCGAAGCACGGCAAGTGTTAGATCACGAGATCCTTCGTATTCACCCCCGCAGCCCAGTGGCAAAATCCCATCATCATGAGTCTCAAACCAGCAGTCATGCGACATTCTTTCGCGGTATCAGTGCCATGTAAATGCGGGTTCTATCTAGCCTAATTAACTGAAGATTATCTTTTAAGATGATAGCTAAGATCCAGAAGTTCACACGTGAGTTGAGCGAATGCTTGGTTTTATGACTGTTACCCTAGCATGACGTTATCTGCATCACTCAAGTGACGCTGAGAATGTGCTGCGGCAATTTTAAGCGTTGTTCATTGACGTAGATTGAGTTCTGAGGAAATCTTACACAACAAAAATCACATCTCCGTCTATATCACTTCCAGAACATGTCAAGGCTTACGTATTGGACAATAAAATTCTAATTCTTTTCTCTAAAAACGCTCTCAGCATTCTTTCCTCATACCTTCGCATCTCTGACTCTACTCGGACTGCTAACTTTGAATGATCCGTGTTGCAGGCGCTGAAAAACTCGTTGAGGATCGTATACGTTGGCGACTTCGGTCAAGTACCTCCTGCTCGCTTCACCAAAGCTGTCAAAAACATTCTGCCATTGGGCCGAATAGTTTGGAAACAAGAAAGGGTGGTACAGCTGTCGCTTCCTGGCCTCTTCCTCGACACGTCTAATGATTGTTTGCTGCATCCTAGTTACCTCGTTGTCGTAATTCGCATCTGAGGTTACAAAAATCAAGAGGAAAGATATGAGAGGTCCATCTGCGCCCTCCAGCCCGAACATGTTGCCAGCAGGGTTTGTTGTTCGAGGGATGGCGTGGAACTCCATTGTCGAATTGATGTGTTTTGACTGTGGCGAAGCCTCCTCAACGAAGACATCGTAGGCAAAGTTAAGAAGGTCTTGGTCAAGCTTGATGGTCAGGGTAGCAATCGCTGCACGATATCCTACACCGTCCTGTAGGCCAGCGATGTTTTCAGCCATGGTTGTATAATCAGTCATTCCCAGCGAAGACTCAATGGTCGGAACTTTGCGAAGCTCATCAAACAAAGGCAGGTCGGCTTGAGGTTCAGTGTAGACCATGTATTGAATCAGTCGAAGTGGTCCTTCATCATAGGTTGCGATAAAGATGGTGTGGCCTTTCGGATCCTCTTCTTGCCTGTTCACAAAGCCCTCGTAGGCCGCTATAGCTTGCCTGGCATGAGAACTGTCAATCATCGTGCGGCCTCCCCAAAATCGATTATAGGGATATGCCTCCAATTCAAAAGTTGTGATGATGCCAAAGTTGGAACCGCCACCTCGCAGTGCTCGATAGAGTTTTAGCTCACTTTTTGAACTTGCAGTGACCACTCGACCATCAGCGAGTACGATCTCGAAAGATCGCACATTATCGATACCCCAGCCGTGCCGCGCTGCGTAGAAGGAAATGCCTCCTGTGAAAAGTTAGTTGACACGCATCGTCAGCAGGGGGAACGCTGTAGGTACATACCTCCAACCAGATACCCGCCGACTCCAACGTTATAGGACCTTCCACCCACAACAATTAAACCTTCCTTCTCTAGTCGCTGGTACACGGAACCCCAGGTATTGCCAGGACCAACAAGAACCGTCCCTTCATCCCTCTTGATCTTGAACGTGTCGAGCTTGACCAGGTCGAATTGTATGCCTCCCTCAATACTAGATTGTCCGGCAAAGTGACCGTGACCACCGCTCTTCACATTGAAGGGACATCGCTCTTTCGCACAGAGAGCCACTGCTTCGCCAAGCTCCTTCGCCGAATGTGGTTGAAAGAAACATCGGGGTTTCAGGGTCTTTTGATATCCGGACCAGTAACTATTCTGAAGTGCCTTGTACCGTGGATGATGCTCCTCGAATACTTGTTCTGGGAAACGCTTGATAAGCTCGGAAACCTGCAGTCGCGTCAGGATACCGCCAACTACAAGCAAAGTCTCCAAGGAGATGACCCACAATAGGTTCTGTGAGAGCCACTAAAGGAGCGTGCAGAGCGTCGTTCACAGTTGGAGTCGACTGCGGGGTTAAACTGATTGTGTTTAATTGCGCGGTCAACTGTGAGAGCATCTTGGCTATTGTTGATATTGTTCGTTGCAAATGTAAAAACAAATAGCGACTGGGCACTCGGGTCAACTAAGTCAAATGTACAGACTAGAAAGCGTTTTGTAATGGGGAATATTTCAAGTGGGCCACTACAAGCATATTGGTATTCTGCTAACTGTTGCCACAGACCACCCTTGTTTGGAAAAGGTCGAGATACGGAGTTATGAGTATGATCCGGGTTCTGCACCGGAACTTCCGTTTTGGGATATTGGCGCAAAAGCACATTCGGGACATGGCGAGCCTGTGAAATTGAAACTTTATCATCGGGTTGGCCCCTTTCAGACGTAAGCTAAGACATTGATCATGTCGTAAGATTATCGCATGATCACTTATACAATCTGTGACAGCTGCAGTTTACAAAATGGCGACATTGAGAAAGTTAACGCGAACTGGGCGCGCTGATTACGATCAGCCGCAGTACAACCAAGACTGTTGCGAATCCGGACTCGACGTCAGGTGGATATTTGATCAGAACACTCTCTACCGCGGTTAGACTATCGATCGGGCGCCCAGAACTGACTAATTGACTTTGCCGCTGGACAGATTACATGCCGAACGCCAAGTGGAGAACGATCCGGAAAATCCTATAGCTTATCATTGGGTTTCATTTGCGGAATTTCCTAGCGTCCTGCTACCGAAGATCTAATACGCTTTTGGCGTCCCTTTCCTCAACTACGGCTAACCTACCAGAGTTTGGGGTAGCGTCTAATAGTTTGATGTTGCAAAGTGTTATTGGGCGGTCAGCACGATGTCCGGCAAACTCCTTGAAAGGAACGGATGATGAATGGATAGCAATCTTCCCTGCAGAAGCGCCACTAATAACACGCGGATGGTAGTCTACTCGCTTGATACAAGAGGGTGCGGAACACTCTATCAACTCTTTACACCCTCGTCTGCATTGCCTTCCAACGAAAAACACATTTTATATAAAATTCTTTTTGGATTTAGACTTTGTGAAATATGGGTTTTGACTACGCTTCGGAGAACGCACAATACGACGTTCCACTTGTGCAAGGTCTTGTTGAACCCTGTCACTACTACGGTATCACCAATTCTCTCCCGTTCTGGGCCAGCAAAAGTGCTTACATGTTTGACAGGTCGCATTCTTGGTACAGACCCGGCAGAGCAAGACAAAGATGTCCAATTATTTGCTGGAATTCTGCGCGTCATTCCAGGCAAGGTAGACTATTACGGGCCCACAGATCATGAGGAGTCTGGCATCGTTATCAGAGGTATGTTCGAATAGGCCTAGAAACTCGTTTTTAACTTACTGATTCTACCAGGGGAACTTGACCTTGAGGACGAGACAGGAAAGAAGGTCACACTGCACCAAGGAGAGTCATTTTTCATCAGGAGACAAAGTCGGATCATTTTCTCTGCTAAGCGATTTGCCCTGGTATTCAAATGCAGCTCCTATGCTGCAGGGCATGGAAAGTCTAAAGAGCTGATTGTGTAGTTGTAGAAGTTAAGCATAATGAAATCACAATGTACCATCTACCCAACGCCATAATTCTGAAACATGTATTACCATTTTCTTTCTTGAACATGACATTTTCTACCAGGTGGATTATGTGCAGCGTAACTAAATCTAATGATTGCAATGTGTCTGAAAATATCTGAGCCAACTTGTACCTTATGTGGAAGGATTTCACTTCACAAAAGACAAGGGTGGATCGAATGCCGAGACTTCCGGTAAATAGAAAAGATGAAATCTTTCATCCATAAATCCACCATAATATCAATCAATGAAAGTTCGGGCTTTAAGATTTATTAGAAGAGCGACAGCAACTAATTCTCTGTTGATATACCACTCTAATCAGTTCTTAGTTACACAACAACTATACACGATCCTTTTCTCAACCACACCAACAATCAACGTTCACAGTGATTGTACTCTCTTGAATCGGTAACTTGCATGAGTGGCCTATGAAAGCCCAATTAAAGAAGACTTTGCATAGGCTTTCCGACCAAGTGGTCTTTGTGCAACTGTACAAACTCTTGTATAGCGTTTGCGTAGTCGTCTATGTGCGCTTCTGTCGCGCAGAGGGTGAGTGGTGTATAACCCCTTACAGCAATATTGATGTTCCTCGCTAGCATGTGGTGGTAATAGAGCGACTGCCACTTGGCAGCATCGGGTCCTGAAAAGCGCACGTTGAGCATGCTTCCTCGTGCAGTGATGAACATTGGTGGGAGGCTCAGCTTTGTCGTAGTGTCCTCGTCAAGCTGTACAGTAAGACCGTGCTTGAAGCTGTCGATCTCGACAAGGTTCGAAGAAGCGTTTTTGACTGTGTCAGGATATATACCATTGTCGATCAAGATCTGCTGGACTTTGGCCTTCAAGATTTCGCCGAGCTTATTCAGTCGATCGACTGCATCTGCGTTGTAGATGTCTAGACCCACAATACCCGCATGCATACTGAGAGCGTTATTGTTGTAGGTACCAGGATGGAACAATTGGTTCTTGGAAGGGTCGAAAAGCTCCATGATATCTCGGCGACCTCCAAAGGCTCCAAAGGTCATGCCGCCACCTACGTACTTGCCGAGCGTCACCATATCTCCTCGCACACCTTGTGTGGCGCTGTAACCGGAATAACCCAGGCGCGAAGACATGACCTCATCGAATATCAGGAAAGCACCGGTCTTGTCGGCAGTATCGCGAAGGAAGTGTAGGAATGCTTTAGTTGCAGCCCTGCATCCACCAGATCCTTGGACAGGCTCAACCAGGATCGCAGCGAGACTGTCCTTGGGGAGGCCTTCCAAAACCGCACTTGTCTCAGCGATGTTGTTGTAAGGTGCATATACAAAGTCATGAGGCAAGTTCATGCAAGGCGCAGTTGAACCTTGAATCAGCGCCATTGGGAAGACAAGTGTACTGCCATGGTATCCACCGCTGAAGACAAGGATCTTCTTTCTTTTGGTAATCGCAAGAGATGCAGCCAGAACTGTAGTATTCGCCTCGGTGCCAGAATTGGTAAATCGAACAAGCTCAATGCCTGCTGGACCGAACCGCTGACAGACCTTTTCAGCAAACTCTTTCTCTTTCTGGGAGTTTCCGCCATAGTTCCACCCTTTTGACATCGCGACCTGAACAGCTTCCGCTATCCGGGGCTCGGAGTGACCGTAGATTCCGGCACTGAATTCTCCCAGTAGGTCGATGTATGTGTCGCCATCCAGAGATGTGAGGGTGCCGGATTTTGCAGACGCCCATGTCAATGGAAATGGGTCTGCATGAAGTACTGTCCTAGTATTGCCTCCTGGAAGATGGGAGTGGGCATCTTGGTGTGCTTTCAAGGAACGTGAATTCCGTTTTGAGTACGCTTCATGTGCGCCTTCGAGGGCACGGTCAACGTAGGTTGTTGTTGCCATTTCGTCGTATGCAATCGTGCAAGAGTATTAAATGATGAGTTTTCAAAGTCGTAGTCAAATTCAGATCACGTATACTTCATGGATATATGTGAAGAAACCATCAGCATACAGCTATACCCGCGAGTAACTACCGAAAAAGTAAGGCTGTGTTAGCGATTCTTTGAGGCTCTGCACCTAACCATTCGGCAGCAGGTTGGGCTCCGGAATTTCCGTATAGGCCCCACTATTGCAGCATGGATAACGCATATCGGATTTCCGTCGGATTTCTTAGCTTCACTGCGTCGCCGCAAGTCACAGAACAGATTGTGGCTATCTGCGATATGTATGAGTTCGCCAGACATTCTATTTGCACACAATTTGACCTTTCTCTCTTCTTATTATTTCCTTAGCGCGCCACCTCTGCACTCTTTGTGCTCACTATCTCATTCTTTTCGCTTCCTCGCTGTCCTCTCGCAGTTTATTTACTAGTATGACAGGCCGCAACGTCAGATGTTATCTTCAGCTTGCTGTTGCTTCAGCTCGCTGTGCCGCCTTCTGCAGGATTTGGGTGTATTGACTCTCCGTTATCAGCGGATGGAACATCTTTACTCAAGGCGTCCACTGTATCGAGGTCTTCGGAGGGCTAGCGCTTTATCACACACATCATATCTTCTTAACCTTATCTTCGTTGGGAGAAGTGAGCGCCATGAGATTTGACTTATGTCATGTAGGTATTGACTGGTTTAATGTTCATGTTGGCGCGTGTAGAGTTCACAAAGTCTTCTCTTTTCTACTCCTGTACGATCTATTTTCTGTAGTACTGGTTCTCAACCATTTCCCATTGGGTATGGTGGATTGGGAGCATTCTATAGAGCTAGAGGAAAGGATAGTCTTCATTCCCTGAATGCGATATCGACGTAATCAAGATTGCGTCCCTTGCATATGGCGTTGGCAACAGCGTCGGATGTCGCACTCACCTCCACACGGAAGCTCCGATTGCTTATCATGCTGAGGGACCGAAAGCTGGTCACTTGATAAGTAGCTTCCCGGAAAGGCCGATAGCGCCAGCCAAGTGCACTAAAACCCCACAATTTCCCCAGATGAAGGCACTAGCCTATATAGCTTGCTGTTCGTGACTACAGATGTATAGCTTGTCTTCTCAAGCCTGTTCATCTCTCAATATCCCTTTTCCCTTATTTATTGGAGATTTTCTCAACAATTACATATATTCGCAGACATGGCTGGACAGATCGCCTCACCTGTCGACAGTCAACCATCATCGGAGAAGAAGCTCGCATTGGAAGATGGTGTTACTGGTGACTTGGTGTCGATACCAAGCATTGGCGAAAACTATGCAGTCACTGAACTCGATGACGAACGCTTTAACCTTTGGAGTGTGCTTGGTGTCCAATATACCACAAGTGCCACCCCATTATCGATATGCGGATTTATGCAGTTCACTCTGGCTGTAGGCGGAAGTCCTTTCTTCTTCTGGGGTTTCCTGGTTGTGGTTGTGTTGCAAGGACTGCTTGTTCTCAGTTTCGCAGAGCTAGGCTCGTCTTTCCCACACGTCGCAGGTATGAGTTTTTTCCCCGGGATTTCGCCGGCTTCTGCTGACAACTGAATTCAAGGTCAAACCTATTGGACCTCCGTACTTGCCCCGCCCAAATACAAGAAATTTCTCACCTACTTCAACGGTATCATGACCATATGGGCTTGGATTTTTGGTCTCACGGGTGGCTACCTCTTGAGTTCACAATTTGTGGTTGCCGGAGCCTCGATCCTTAGCCCGTCGTATACCATTCAGCACTGGCACTTGTACTTGCTAGCGATATGCATGGCGCTCGTCAGCGTTATTCTCAACACTGTCCTGATCAAGATATACCCACTTCTCAACAAATTTGCCCTGTTCTGGATCAATGGAGGGCTCATCTACATGCTCGTAGTTTTGCTTGTCAAAGCACAACCTAAAGCATCAGGGTCGAGTGTTTTCGTTGATGTTGTCAACCGTACCGGATGGAGTTCAAATGGGCTCGTGTTTCTGATGGGCCTTTTTCCCGGTCAAGCAGCCCTTGCGTTGCCAGACGCCGTGACCCATATGTCAGAAGAAGTGCCAAACCCACAGAGACGCATTCCGCAGGTCATGGTTGGCTCATTCCTCCTGTCCAGTATTGGTGGTATAATCACCATTGTGGTCGTTATGTTTTGCATCATCAACCACGACAACCTTCTGCAGCCATTGGGTGGTCAGCCAATTTTACAGATATGCTGGGACGCCTGGAACAACGAAGCCTGGGTCATCACTGTGGACATTATCTTCATCGCGACATTTATGCAGGCTTCCATCTCTACTGTCACCTCCATTAGCCGGATTGTATGGTCGTTCGCGAAGTCAGGCGGTCTTCCATTCGTTGCCTGGGTTACCCATGTAAATCCTAAGATGCAGCTTCCAGTGAATGCGATCCTGCTCTGTGCAGGCATTGGCATCACATTGGACACACTGCAATTCGCGCCTTCATACGTCCTCAACGCTCTATATGGTTCGGGAGTGATCTGCGTGCTGTTTTCCTATGGAATACCTCTCACCCTTCTATTGGCGCGCGGACGACAAAGTTTGCCACGGAATCGCTATTTCAGCCTTGGAAAGTTCGGACCTTTGGTTAATATCATGACGTTAGTCTGGCTTTTGTTGTCTGCTATTGTGTTCTGCATCCCTCTTAGTTATCCTGTCACCGACGATGCGATGAACTGGGCTCCCGTTGTGGGAGCAGCTACTATCGTAATCTCCCTTATCAACTGGCTGGTTGTGAGAAACACGTATGAACTTCCTAAAGCTTTCTTATTTCATCGTACACATGGTCTTCATAACGAAGGCTCATAAAATAGCTTCCCAACTTTGAATAATATCTCAATGAGCTAGTAGAAGAATGAACGGTTTCAATGATTGAGGTCAAATATTATGCTGATAAATGGTAAACACATTCAGCGATGCTGTACTTCAAACTAATTATAGTCCCCATCAAAACAGCTTCGATGGATCATCTCCTAGTGGCAATGGTTCGATTACCTGCTAAAGTTTCAAGATCTAGTTATTCTAACAACGCCACGTTATCGAAGCTTCGAACCCACATGTCAACTGCTATTGTGATAGTAAATACGTATTAATAAAATGATTTTAGAATATTGATTACTCCATCTGCAAAAAGAACAGGGTTACGCATATAGGAGAACTTAATTTCTCGACGTATATTCTGCTTTCGTGATGCAATGGCTATTCTAAATCTAGTCAAGCAATGTCTATGGTTAGAGTGGTATGGCCCTACGTAGATATATCCAAGTAAATACATCCAAAGAACGACTGAACAATATCGCTCACCAATGCTCGGTACGAAACAAAGATGGTTGGTGGTACGTGTAGTAGCTCATCGTTGCTATGGGTGTAACTGACAGAACATTTGGATGGTTAAGCACTACAGATGTCACATGGCACTTAGTACCTCTTTTTCAGAATAGCACAGGCATGTGCTACCACTCTGACCGCCGTGCCATTAGCCCTGAAGCCAGGTGAGATGACTATGTTGGATATCTGCCACCGTGTCGCCGCTACTTCTAGTTTTCGTATGAATACTCGCCTTCTTCTTAAGATGTAAGGATAGGTATCGCCCGTCCTACAACGGATTTTGCTATGCAGTATACTGTACCTTTTTATGCACGGGGTGGCCTAGCTTGAGAGGGCTCAGTCGTGTTCAGCCGGTGGTATCTAACGATAGCGCAAAAAGACAAGTACACAATATCTCCAAGTTTACCCAAAACCTACATGCGTCGGATGCGAGATACTCAGCAAGCATGAGGAGGAGTATATATCAATTCCATGCTAACGCATCTATTACTATAGTTGTAGGTTGGGTTTCGTGCGGGCGCCACTCGTGAGAAGCTATATTGCTCGATGCGCAATGAGAGGGTGTACGAACTAAAAGAAGCTATGAGGTAATTCGTGGATTTTCATAACATATGCAAGTACATACTGTATGTATGAAAACTTCAACGAACTAGCCATAAGTGCTAAGAAACCGCCTTATAAATGCATCTAGAAATGCGATGTGAGATCTGCAAGAGACCGATAGGGTTATGAGTGAGACGTAAAGTAGGTCCGAAATGAGACCTGTTGGCCATGCACTAGCAATGTCGTGTCGAGGTTGCACAGCCACACATGTATGCGTACTAGCTTCTGCATGACGCAGTTCCGTCAAATCATGAGTGTCGTACCACAAAGACCTTACCGACGGCTATGACAATAATGCTGTTTCTAGTCGCGGTGTATAGTAGCAGGAAGCTTGATGTGCGTCACAGAAGTAAGCATTGCGTAACTATGTCCGGGCACATTTCGTGAAATCATAATGCATTGCTACTTATATACATGGCTATTGAGGCTAGCTTAGTCTAATTAATCTGTTAGCAAGCTGCTTTCAGCATCACCCGGGAGGGTAGTGGAAATACTAACTGAATCGAAAGTGGCCATCTTCGTTGGTGATACGCTCACCCAGGTTGATGTCACGGGTCTCTTCGTTGCCATCGACATCCCTCAAGGTGGCGCGGAGAACAGGAACGTTATCAGCACCTTCCAAGGCAAAATGAGCGTTATCTGCTGAATCGGCAAAGCCTTGACCGTCCCAAACAAAGTGACCTTGAGAGTGTCAGCGAAGCCGAATTGAACACTAGAAGCAGATTACCATTGTCGTTGCCGATACACGTATTGAGATCGATCTCGGAGTCGTTCCACTCGCCGTCAGCAGTTCGGAGACGAGCCCTGAGGATGTGGCCGTCGTCAATACGAATGTCCTCAGCGGAGTGGTAGAAAGTCATGGTGAAAGAGAACTTTGGGAAATTTTCTTGAGTGCGGGATTGCTCAAACTTGATGGATGTTGAAGAAAAGGTGGGCAGATAGGAAGGAAATGTTGGGCTTTATAGTAAGATGGCGAACCCGGGTGGCGAAGATTTAGTCCGACAGCTACCTTACCACTGTAGTAAAAGAGGTTCACGAAGCCAAGCCGACCCAAACCGCGTAATCCCCACCAGACTCCACTTGTTGAACATTCATCGGAGGAGGCGGATCGGTCTTCACTGCGTCGTCACACGTGGCATAACCATGCTTTCACCGGACACCTTGCCGTCATCTGGCTTGGATACTGCCATTGTCCACGCCATACAACTAAGAAAAGCCCAACAACGCAGCCTGTACCGAGACAGTGATGCATCATAGTCACTCATCGCCAGGTGTAACGGCGCCGAGTGTCTGACATACATACATACCCCTCAGCTATGCAGGGGTGCCGGTGTGCGCCCCGTGGCTGTGTGTGAGTGGCTTGAGCATAGTGGCGTGATTTCAGCGTGCATCAAAGGTGGAGCTGCTGCGCTGTTTGCGATTCGCGATATGCAGTTGTACCATTATAGCTGTGGGTATCGACGCAGGCCTCGAGTGCGGGGTCATCAATTGTCGAGTAAAGTAACGGCAGCGTGTTGCATGCGAGACCCTAGTATCTTTCTGAGGACCGGTGTTATTGTAGTTCGCAAGTCGTCATACTACTAGATGGGTTCGCTGGGTTGCATAGTGGGTTGGAAAAGGTATCAAGTATTCAGGGTAGGGCAATACCGCGGGGCGTGTGCAAAAGCAGGGTCGACGCCAAGGACACGCTAAATTCGCACGGGCCGCCTTTCCCCCCATTCTGTGGGTCATTATACTCATTCGTTCTCGACCATGTCCACCGCCTCGGTTGGCCCCGCAAAGCTACCCAAATCTCTACTATGACCATCTGAGACATGCTCATTGAGCTTCGTTCCGTTCATAAACGATCGCGAACCTATAGGCAAAGTAGGTTGAACGGTGAAGTGATTTGAATGATACTTAACAGAGATTGAAGTCAACCAGGGATGCAATGACTAGCAACCACAAGCTTTTTAGCAGTTCCATTACTACCTTTGCGTTGAGAGCTCCTAGAACCATGGAATACAACACAGATTTTGCTTTTGGAGACCGCACAATAATTTGAGTACTTTTACCACGTACTATATATACGTTATTCCATGCAACGTCACCGCGCATACATTCTAAACAAGCTATCGCATAGTGATTAACGAACAAGGAAACAATCCAAAGCCTATCTCCATCATACCAGCCGCAATGTTTCCGGATGGAAGTTCTAAGTTCTTTTACCGGACCAAGCCCTCGTTGATCTTCAAAACCCGAAGTCTTTCTCAGCGTACCCCCACAAACTTCGGACTTTGCGCGAACCACCGGCTCCTTGGTCGTGCGAGATTCTTCTCTTCAAATTGCATAAGAGAACTACGTAGAGACGGTAGGCTATGATAACTATTTCTCTCTGCCTAAATGCTGACAGGAACGCAGGCCCCGACCCCTACCACTATACCAGTGGTCGATGGCTTCGTAAGGATGCAATACAGCAAGAATCACGTTTTCTACATTTCGACTTCGATGCCCTCTGCAGTAAAGTTTTGGCATTGTGTCCTAACTCGACATCTATCACTTCGTACGATAAGAAGGAAGGCGGCTTTAACCGAGTGTTCATATTCCATACTGATAGCGCTGAACGTATCGTCGCAAGACTACCATTTGGATCGGCAGGGCCTCCGCGACTTTCGACCAATTCAGAAGTCGCAACGATCAAGTACTGTAGGTTCTGCAACAAGATAATAGGATACTGGTGATGTTGTGGCTAACCACCTTTGGACTTTATAGTGCAAGCCGAGACTGAGATCCCTATTCCAAAGATACTTGGCTGGAGTGACAACCCTTCAAATCCCATTGGCAGCGAATATATCATCATGGAACATGCACCGGGTATTCGCTTGCTTGAAAAATGGCCAACAATGGATATGGACCAACAAATCAGATTCGCAGGACTGATTGCCAAACAGCTCGCAGAGATGGCCAACATCAAATTTCCAGCATATGGCAGTCTATACTTTGCTGATACACCATATCTTCCTCCCTCAAAGCTCCCGTTTAATGAACAGTTTTGTATCGGCCCACACTGTGGGCACATGTACTGGAATTGTATGCCTATTCAACCCAAATTCTATAACGATGTCAAACCAAATCAAGGACCTTGTAAGTTAGCCCATAGGTTTTGGAGATTGGAAACGTCTAATTATATTGTACAGGGACAAATTTAGCCGATTACACGGATGGTCTCATCGACTCCGGAATTTCTAGAATACCGCCTCTTGAACCTGCGGTAAAACGCCCACGTTACAAAGGGTCTATTGAGACGCACAAAAGCCTACTTAAAGAGGCCCGCACAATGTTGAAGGAAATGTCCAAAAGCCCGAAAATCCAAAGTGTTGCCAGCCCTGCCATGTTTCATCCCAGTCTGGACAAAAGAAACATATTTGTGTCAGAAGATGATCCCACCATCGTGACATCCATCATAGACTGGCAGTCTACTAGCATTGAGCCGGCGTTCTGGTATGCGAACCAGTTCCCAGACTTTACGCATCCTCCTCCTGACATTTTCGACTTTCTCGATTCGAATCCTTTGATTTCAGCACGTGCTAGAGCCTACCACATAAGCTTGAGAATATTCGCCACGAACTTCTCCACAGCTAGATCAATGGAAGAGTCGCATTTCTGGCCATTCCAATCCTGTCAACGCACATGGGAAGACGGAGCTGCCTCCTTTCGTCAAGATCTGATCGAGGCCTCGGAAGTGTGGAAAGATCTTGAGTTCGCTTCAAAGTGTCCATTTTCGCCACCCCTCCATGATGAATTAGCTGTTCACAAAAAGGATCATAGGCGTTTTAAAGGGTCACAAGAGTTATTAGATACTCTTGTGTCTCTACTGAACGTCTCAGATGAAGGTTGGGTTCCTCTAAAAGACTGGGAAGATACCAAGGTTGCACATCAAAAGGCGTTTAGGGATTTTTTACAGGAAGTTCACGAGCTTGATCAGCCAGATGATGATGACCCTATCCAAAGTGAAGATGATCTCAGGGAACTCTGGCCATTTGACCTAGAGGAATGAACTAGAGAAAGGTAGTAGCAAATCCGACTGCATTTAGACTCTTCAGATTTGAAAGAAGCGACCATCTCATCTGATCTTGGTTGAGTGTTCCAGGATCTGCAGGGTACTGGAAGTTCTTGTAGTTAGTAGCCTCCCTAAACTTCTCAATCAAATCTCATCCAGAATTCCACTCCTCTAAGCGTCCTAACAATGCGAACGGCTTCTTATATAGATCTAATGGTCGCACTTGTAAGCGATACTCTTTGAAGAGGATTATGTGTGGGGTGATATAAGCGCCCAAGCATTTATCAAATTAGCAAGTTGACTTAACAATGACTTCAAAAACTAACAAGAGATATATCCATAATGCGCCCTGGAGCTGTCACATCCAAAGATCTTATGCATAGTAGAACAGTTAGTTACGGCCCCCTAGCTAGTGGACTAGCTATTTTAGATGATATGCATATCCACCTCATCTATTTATAACTTGACTTATCCATACACGTTTGCTGTATAGCGTATTAGTTTAATTATCTTAGAAAAAAATAGTCGTCTCCAGTCCAATCTGCCATAATCGGGGCTTATTTAGTGTGGCACGATGCGTGACCGAGCTCAAGATATGAAGTTCATGACCCGCAATCGAGTAGATAGAACAAAGCTGATATTTGATCGCCGCAAAGAATTGATCGAAGAAGGTGCCTCTCTGCTTACGAAAGAAAATTGCAATATATATCCACAAGCTGATCACGTGATACTACACCACATTAGTAATGTGAATAGAGTTTTAGCTCTAGTCTATCATACAAGATCACAATATTTTGATGGGAAAAATCAACAGGATATTGAGCATGGTAGCGAAAACTTGGTTGTATCCAAAAGAATATCCAGGGTGCTCTCAATCACCCTTAAGGGTCCATAGTTTTTATCATTGTTGGGATGGGTATAATTACCCCTGGACAGATGTCTAATGTGACATACTTGTCCTCCTGAGCATATCTGAGTACACGAACTAGTTTATTGCAATAGGAACCTCAACGGTACTTGGCCAGCAAATATTTGTGTGTTCTGAGTCAAAGGTTGACTAACGCGTGTTGTAGAGAACGATACAATAACAGGGACGTCCCTCCGTCGCCTCAATCTTGCTGTATGCGAACCATGGGTCCTATAAAGCTATCAAATCCACCTCTGCTCACGACTGCACTCGGAAGATCGACCATCACTCACGGTGCGAAGAAACCATTTCGATTCTTGGATCTCCCGAAGGATATACGTCTCATGGTGTACGAGGAGCTGGGCATGAAAACGTACCGAGACAGGTTTCCTCTTCGATATGACCAACATTACGTGACGCTCGTCAACACAGTCACCCCAGGTCTCGCAATTCTCGCAACTAGCCGTCAGATCCGAGCAGAAGCATCGTCAATCATTATACCACGGCTGCGAATGATATTGGGCTCGCCGCCAGTCATTTCCATTCGAGCTGAGCATCTCGTTAGTTTAATTGATCTACACGACTGCTTCAGCTCCGTCTACGGTACGAAGTTCATGGAGAGACTCATATTCTGCTTGCATGATCCGAGAGCATTTCCCAGAATGATGTGTTATCGAAGTGGACAACTTTCGACGAAGCAGTTGCGGAGAAGGCTTCGCCTACAAGGACTCATCGCAATCGGTGATGACGCAAGTCTCAAAGGGTTCGTGCGATTCGCTCTCCGCGCCATGAAATACCTAGCGAGCAATGCCAACCAGACCCGTCACGTATATCCGCCGCTTACGTTCGTAGTCGAAGTCCCAGATACCTTCCAAGCAATACCCGTCACAACATCCACCTCCTTCCTGGAATGTCTTTCGTATAGGCTCTTTTCCCCATTGATTCCTACCCCACCACGAACGGTGACAAATCACGCAGGCATCATGTGGCTACTTCGCCGTTTTACTTCCCACAGCTCCAAAGCTTGTGAGCTGTGGCGCATAGTTTCGCTTATTGTGAAAGTGAGGCTACTGGACGAAGGACATACTGGGTTGCGAATTAGCGGACGCAACGTTCAAAAAGCGATTTCGCGCGGTCTAGAGGAAGGAAGGAGTAATGCTGCCAATATAGTATGTTATGGAGGAAGGGCTCCGAGGAAGATGGAAGAGATTTGAGGAAATAGACATTACTGTTTTGAGGAGAGGTCCTGCTACATCTGTACACTACGTTAGAAGTTACGCCTCAGTATGTAGTTGCATCGAGGAAAGAAAGAAGTTACACTTGGTCAGGAATGAGCGTATGCTGTTGTTTACGCACGCTTTTGTTGATAGCTTCTTTCAAGCAAATTCACAAGTTCCAAAGAAACCCGTTCAAAATTTCGTCGTTTTTGCCAATCGTTACGTTTTTCAAACCAAAAATGGCCAAAGTCATCGACATGTTCAAAGAAAAAGTCCTCGCATTGCCCAAAGTGGCATCAAAGTTCACTGCATCGGCGGTGGCGGGACGCCGCATCGTCCCACCAAGGACGAAAGATGCCGAGTTTCAACTCCGCATCGATGCCGGCCACTACGACATGGCCAAAAAAAACTCAATGTCGTCCTCCAAATCAACAAAGAAGCAAAGTCGCCGGCCCTCGTCAAAATTGTAAACAAATTTTCACCACATTACAAAATGGCAACGGAAATGTTCGATACCGGGGTAGTGGATAAGCAGGGGGGGTTGAAGAGAGTGTTGGACTCTCTATGCGCTCAGGCAAAGGAGCAAGTCAAGAAACATGGGCATTAATTCAAGCATAAGTTGGTGGATGTATTGAGCGGAGAAAACATCAATTTGTTTCTGGACCAAAACACATCCCATTCACACATCACTATCCTTAGAGGGATGATTCCTCCAAACCCGTCGCCACACCCAACCGCTTATCCCAAAGCATCTCTACAATATGGAACGCCGTCCTCCGCTCATCCCAATCCTCGACATTATCATACTGAAGCCATCTCCCTCCCCTGGCGCCAATACTCTGCACAGACGCATCACCCGTCTCGATACCATCTTGGGCTCTGGAAACAGCCGCATACCTAATCATCCCGTACGCCTCCAAATCCTCAAGTACACACGGCGTAAACAGCATCTGTCGCACATCTTTCAAGCGCGCCCGCCAAGCGTCCTGTGCGGAGTTGCTTGTAGGCGGATCGGCAGTGTAGTATCCCAGTGCGTGTCTGCCGTCGTGATAGAACCGCGGTAGGAAGAGTACGGTAACGATTTTGTCGTTGTTTTCATCCTGTTCGTGGGGTATATCTTCTGCCAAAACACCGAATTGTAGTTTGGGAAGCCGGGCGGGGAGGGGCACGTTGGGCAGGTGGTTAATCGCCGACTGAAAGTTTATGTTGGGGAGGTTATGCTGGGCGATGCGCGCTATGGCGAGACATATGGCGGGGTTGGTCGTCGTACATGTGTAGATTTGGTGTTCGTACTCGGTATACACTGGCGGTGGTCGTGGGATAGTTGTGGACGAGTAGTTCGTGAGGGGCTTGTATCGCTCTTGCTCTTCGTCTGGCTGCTCATCACTAGGGTCCCACGCGTCCGTCGCTCTCAGCCCGTTGCGACGGTACTCGTCAAAATCTGTGCAGATGTCCTTGTAGTCTTTCTTTAGAGAGAGCTGTTGGAGATAATGTTCTACACCAGTGAGTCGTCCTGTCTGATTCGGCGTTTCGACGCTGTTCACTACTATATCATCTTGGTGAGAATCCCACGGGTACTTGCGTAGAGGTTGCGGCGATGTGGATGAATCTGGCGAAGTGGATGCACTGAGTTTTCTGGGCGGGCGTTTTATCAGGACTTTGATCATCTTCCTGGAGTTCGCTGTGGTGGACGGTCCAGAAGTGACAGCTGGACGACTGGCTTTTGGCATAGTGACGGTGTTGTAATGTGGCCCGTGAATCAAGCAGGGCTGTTATTCATTCAAAACATCAGTGGGACAGTCTGGGCAAGTGGAAAGTGCTGGTGTAAGAAGTGGTATTGTAATCTATGGATAGCGGATAGGGTCTGTGCACCACGAGCGTTTGCAGCCAACAGTTTCACTGGACATTCAAAGCACGCG
This sequence comes from Bipolaris victoriae FI3, assembly GCF_000527765.1. Lineage (NCBI taxonomy): Eukaryota > Fungi > Ascomycota > Dothideomycetes > Pleosporales > Pleosporaceae > Bipolaris > Bipolaris victoriae. Next base: position 38,042 of record NW_014575350.1, on the reverse strand, counting down.
CAGATCCATGGTTTGTATGATTACTATTACTATCAATCCGAGTCGTCATCAGTGTCCTGTCCAAGAACTAGCGATATCTTATCATCGTCGCTGTCATCGTCACCTTCACCCGGATCAGGAAGCTCTGGAATCGCAGAGGCGGTGTTGGTAGCAGTGAAATCTGAGGTGGCTGACGCTGTCGCATCGATAAGAGTGTTGTCAGAAGATTCAGCAGCCGTGGAAACAGGCTGTGCGGTGCGCGTATGCTGCAGCTCATCTTGGGTTGTTCTCGCACGCTTCGAAGGAGAATGAGGGCCTTCATTGCCGATTGGTCGCTTTGCTTCACCAGAGGTTGGGGGTTCTGACAAAAGCGCATTCCCTGAATCTGTGAATGCTGAGTTCGGCCTGGAGGAGGTGAATGTGGGTACGTCAGTGTGGAGAACATCTGTCATAGCGAAGTCTTTCACTGCAGTACCAGCATTTTGCTCTACAGATCCATCAGCCATTTCTTCTGGAGCTTGTGGCTCAGCTTCATCCTCTTCCACTTCCTCTTCCTCTTCTTCAGCATCCATGCCGTCCTCTCCCTCTTCTGCGTCCAAGTCTTGACCACCTAGACGGATTACTGGCATTCGTGGCCGCAGCATGCCCTCGACGTCCTTTTCAGCAGAAAATGACCGAGCCATGAGTGGCAAAATGCTTGCTGCAGGCTTGCCAAACTTCTTGCTTGGCGGAGGGTTCAGTACGCTAGCTACCATGGCTTCCTTATGCTGCGCGAGAATTGCAGTGCGGTCTAGGCGAGCTCGCATAGAGTCGGATAAATGCTGGGCACGAATATCCGAGAGTAGCACAGGCAGAAGATTGTAGGCAGCTTGGGACAGTCCTGTATAGCCGTCGAGGGAGTTGTCGGTTTCTTTGGAGGCACTCATGAAAGCGTCTGCGTTTGCAGAAGTCTGTGGCTGAGCGTTGCCATTTGCCTTGGCACGGCCAGGAATATTGTTGGCTGTATTGATAGTTACAGCTGAGGGAAGCAGATCATCGCAGCAGGATCGGATAAGGGGCAGGAGAGAGTCAACTGTGGACTTGTGGAACGCAACTCCAGATCTCTTTAAGAGGGCTGATGTTGCCACATAACATGCTGTTCTGACTTGAACTGTGTCCCTCTCCGCATTAAAGACCCAGACAAGTTGATCAATGATGATAGATTCCAACGCAATTGTGCTCGACTGAGACCTGTGTGCTAGCGATAAAAACACTTCGATCGCAGCAACATGCACCTCTGGAATCAACAGCCAGAGGTTTTCTCGCTCTTCTTTGCTGATTTGCGCATTCAGGCGGATAGTGTTTTGGAAGTTTTTGGATGAAGATACAGGGATGGTGATGGAGAGCATCCTGGAAATCAAGTCAACGATCAAACCGACGTCCAAGTAGACAGTGCTTGGAGTTGGACCCTCTATGTACTCTTTCAGGAGATACATGAGTCCCAACAGTCGTTCACCACCAGCGAAAATGCCTGACCAAGGTGGAAGACCTGAGCTTGGTTCCAGATCCTGGGTTTCATCATTGATGGTGTGGCCATTCGTCAAGGGTGCTTCACGGGAAGCAGACTGCCAATCCTCCACTACAGCGCGGAAGACATGATCTGCAGTTTGGTGGGCGCTGTTGACCACACTTTTGACGGATTTCGTCCAATCCTCACCAGAAGTGCCCTTGGGTGCGCAATAAGGCAACTGCGCATAGAGCTGGCGTGCAGCGGCAGCAATATCGGATTTAACCCCATATCTGAATCCAGAAATTTCTTCTTGGCTCAGCTTGGTGGATGATGTGGGCGCAACCAAGCGGGCTAGGAGTGGGTGGAGCTGTTTGAGGTATGATCGAAAGACTGTGGGATGCCGGGGTAGCAGTTGGCTGAAACTCTCCAGGACTATTAACAGCAAAGAATCCGGTACATTGGCCGTGTTGGCTATCTGGAGTCCCGCTTGTACGAAAGGTGTTAGGGATGGAGTGGTGATTTCGCGAACCAGTGTCGGATATTCCCTCGTGAGAAAAAAGATGCGTGTCAGAGTGATGATGCATAGTTTCTTCGAGGATGGTGGGTCCGGCTTGTTGAGGAATCCCAGGAGACCGCGAACCCAGGGCAGACTCTTTTGCAAAGTTTCCCAACCTCCGACTTCAATGGTCGCTTTGATCAAGACAATGGCGCACCACCTTCCGTGAGGAGTGCGATCTTGGAGAAGAGTAGACAAGAGAGTGCGGTACTTGTGGACGGCGACAGAGTATTCGGAGGAGGTGGCCTTGGTACCTGAAGCCTGGGGCGACGAAAGAATAGTCCTGCACGAGGCCAAGGATGCAGCTATTGCAGGCACGTGCTGGGGAAGTTGCGAAGTTGGTGTAGATGAGATGCGGAAGCTGAGCGCTCGCAGCGTCGCGAGTTCTGCAGCAAGGGGCGCCATGTCGAGCGCTATGTTTGCTGTGATTGTACAAATCAATCCGGCTCGTCTCCTTTGAGCTGAACTGTTAGAGTCGCATCTTGTCAATTCAATGGCAACAAAAAAGTTTGGGCCTCGGCGGTCGCGTCGGCCCGTGAAGCGCTAAGGCGACAGGGATGTGGGGACTAATCCGGCTGGGTGGGACCAGAGCTGCAGTCGGTCTGTGACATGTGGATGGCCATGGCCGCTGCGGTCGCAAGGAATATTGCTACTCGAACATGACTGTGCATGTATCGCGACTTTGCGTAGTGCCAAAGTCATATCTTTAACATCATGGTGGTATGTTGCCCACCATATTGCTTTGTGCGTCCAGGGAGCAGCCACTTCCAGCGCAACGTCATTTCTCTGCGCCCATAGCTTACACCAGCACAGAACGCCCCTGAGAACGAGAAAGCGAAGCGCTACATCCAGCAATTGGACGAGGCCAGATGTGCTGGACGATGGGCCGATGTGCCTGAGCTGTGCAGGAAGGTAGAGAAACACGCACCGCACAGGAAGTGTCAGCAAAACCTGTTCCCTTTCCATGCTATAACTGAGGGTTAACGTCGGATCAAGGCCTCACCATTACAGCCCGCTCCGAAACACAGATAGCCGCCTATAGTACCCAGCGCCCCTCGACCGCCTCCTCGACCGCTTCTGCCGGGCTGTCGCAGATTGTCCCCTCGCTGCTTGCCGCCATTGAAGAAGACAGCAGCCATGGCCAAGATGTCTTCCAGGCCACCGTGTGTATTGCATGGACGCACTACATACTCGATGAGCTTGCCCAGGCTGTATCACGACTTCCAAAGGACTTTGGGGTCGTTGCAACAGAGCTGTCTGGCGAGGCAGGAGGCTCGCTACATGGATGGTCCCGGGTCTGCTTGGTAAAGGGCTCATATATTAGAGGTACACGCAAAACCTTTCCTTCCTAAAAGCAAACCCCGGGTCTGACGTAGTACAGGTTCTGCGCTCGAAAAGACAGGCGCAGTCGGCGAGGCAGTCACGGCCTACTCGTCCATAATGCCATGGTTGTCCAGCGCCATCACACCCAGTACCGAATCCGCTCAATTCCACATGTGGGGTGAACATTCCATTGTCCGTCTCTGTCAGCTGTCCGACCAGTCCACGAGCACTGGCGAAAATGTCACCGCTTTCGATGCTCTACGAACCTACCGATACTGGGCCAAGTTCTGGGATGCCTCATCCAAAAACAATACAACCGACATAACCGATTCGGCACAACACCGACGACTGGCATGGAAAGCATACTACGATTCGCTTTCCATTATCCTTCGTCGAAACCTACCTTACGAGCCTGACTCCACACCCGTCATCGCAGAGAAGCCTTCTTCAAACTCTCGCTCGGACATACGATTGCGGCAGCGAGCAGAACTCAAGCGAGTGGAGACCATCTATGAAAATCTGCTGATCAAGGAGACAAAGTTTCCAAAGGCTAGCGAAACTAATCGCGAGGTTGAATCATGGGTAGACTCCGTCATGGACAACTGGCGCTTGCTGTGTGGCCCAACCTGGTCCGACGAGGATCTTGGCGAAGGAGGCAAGGAGGGCGTTGCTCGAGGTGTACTTGATGTGAGTATCCAATGAAAAAATTTATTCTTCGGTACTGACGCTGTTTAGATTCTCTATCGAGCAGCCACCAAGACGTATCACTCTACCCAAATACTGCGCAACCTGTTCGTCGTCCACGCATCGCTCGCCGAGCCTGAGTTGGCCTACAAAGCCTACGATGCCTACGTTGAGATCATCCAGCGAAACAAGGACCGAGCGGAAAAGAGCGGGGAACCCGAAGTAGGTATAGACGATGACGGCACCGTCTTGCGGACGTCAGCAGAAGCCATTAGGATGCTCTGCCGCTGGGGATCCAAGAAGGAAGCCGAAAAAGCACTCGAGATTGGCCACAGTATCGAGCACTGGTTGGAACAGGCAGAAAATCGTCGTGCGGCAAAGGGTGATGCCTCTGTTTCCTCGTCAGAACCAGTGGTTGAGCCTCTGGCTCTGGCAGCAGCATACTGCGCCATCGGTGTGAGCCAGGCTCACTGGGCGCGGCTGACTTATGATGTCGAAACACGTTCAAGCATCCAAACCAAAGCTGTACAGTACCTTCGTAAGGCGCTTTCACCACAGCTTGGCGACGAGAACAATGTGGATGCTCTTTATGCGCTAGCCTTGGTGCTGGCAGAAGTGCGAGACATTCCAGGCGCAATCAAGATTGCCAAACGTGCCCTTTCAACAGGCGCTAAAGGTACCGTGATCAGTACTGACGGAGTGCTTTCCGATGGTATTACCAGCGAATTTGGCCGAGAGCGCAAGCTGATGCCAGTATGGCACCTTCTTGCTTTGTTGCTGACATCGCGATCTGATTTCGCTGCAGCAGAGCGGGCTTGCGAAGCGGCTTTCGAGCAATTCGGTGATCCCACGGTTATGTTCGGTCGTGGTGATTCGGGGGCCTACCGCAGTGAGCATCTGAATGATGCCGTCGGCCAAGACACCCTGAACTCGGGCGTCGTGGATCGCATGGAGCGTTTTGAGAAGAGCAATATTTTGCAGATTAAGATGACGCAGTTGGCGCTTCTTGAGATCACAGATGGTGCCACTGCAGCGGTAGATGGATGCGATGAATTGCTGGCGTTATATGGTCGACTTTTCGGTGATCCGACAGCAGACGTGATCAAGCCGCCAACTCCTCCTGCAGCTTTGGCACCACCCAAAACTGCCATTGGTACTGGGCGAGGGAGCATCTTTCGGGGGAGAGGCTCGGTCAGGGCACAGCAAGACAACGCCGCTCGCAACGCATCCGCTGTCAGCTCGAAAACAGCCACCACACAGCCAGATCAGGCTCCAGCTATCCAAGTAACCAACAATGAATCTGCGGCAGATCCAAATTCCCACCATCGTCATCACCTCTTTCACCACAAACATGAAGATGGACAGGCTGGCGTTACGCGAACTGCAAGCAAATTGCAGAAGCGGCGTTCACGTTCGGCTAGTCTTGGAAAAGCCTCTATCCCAGAGACTGATCTAGCCCAAGGAGTTCCACCGCTTCCAGAAACTGTGGGTGACGGCTCTGCTCTACCTAATGTCTCCAGAAAGTCCAATGAGAACGGAGAAAGACCTCTACGATCTATCCCTCATAATCTCGACCATTCTGCTCCACCGCTAGCGCACGACCACCCACCTAGGCAAGATATGCGCTTGCCTTCTGCACTCCCGCGTGCAGACTATGTGCCCTCCGATCCTTACTTTTCGAAGATTCAAGAGCGTCGACAAAAAGTCTCATTACTGGTCAGTATATGGATCTTCATCTCACGGCTATATGCAAGGGCACACATGTTCCAGGACGCAAGAGAAGCTGTCGTAGAGGCATTAAAGTTGGTGGAGACTTTTGAGGCAGAGGTATCTGTAGAGTCGGCCACAGCAAAAGCACTTGCAGACAAGGGATGGGGTGGTGGAAAAAGTGTGGAAGAGCTATGGGCTGACGTATTTGCTACGGTAAGTGATGAAGTTCATTATCCCAGGATATTTGCTAATTCCGACAGCGCGGAGAGCTGCTCGTTGCTCAGTCTATGCCTCATGAGGCTCGTGCAGACTTTGAACGAGCTCTACAACATTTCCCCGATCATCCTAAAGGTATTGTGGGCTTGTCAAACATACTTTTGGATATCTACAATGAGGCTATACCCCTGGAGCCGGTCAATGCTGCAGGCCCACTGTCTCCGTCTCGACCAACTACGGCCGCTTCTATTCAAACCAGTCCGTCCATCGCAAGGTCGCAATATCTTACCTCGCACACCCCTTCGGCTGAGAACCAGCTTTCTCCACCCGAGTTGACTCGTCTTGCAGCGCGTGATCGTGCCTTTGGGCTGCTCTCAACCCTCACCAAACTTGGCGCTGGCTGGGACTACTCGGAGGCATGGTACGCGTTGGCCAGAGCCTACGAGGACAGCGGACAGATCGAGAAAACAAAGGAAGTCCTCTGGTGGTGCGTGGAACTCGAAGATACGCATCCTATGCGAAGTTGGAAGAGTGTAAATACTGGTGGCTTCGTGCTGTAGCTTATTTTAATATATAAGCCCATTGGGCTTGATTACTTCTCGCTGCTGTCAAATTTCGATCGTTTACCAGGTAGTAGTGCTTCTAAACTCCAATATTGAAACAAAAATGTGACTGAAAGACGAAATTCTTCTTCTTCCTCTTCTTCTTCTTCGCGCACCGCAGCATCGGCAGTGTTGCAAAATCGTGACAAGGCAAAAAAAAAAGGCACCCAAGCTAATCAATCTCATGCCCTGATATTCCTTGCCTTCACAATAAGCGGAGGCTTATCCCACAGCATATACACCTTTTGCTGGATCCAACTCCGACTCTCGTCGCACAGCTCAAAATCAAAATTCCACACGAGTTTTGCAAGGATAATGCGCATTTCGTGATTTGCAAGACTGTCAAAATCAATTTGCGTTAGCGAAAAATTCTATTATGGTTGTCTTTGCTGATTTTCTTGAAAAACTTACTTTTGGCCGATGCAATTGCGGGGACCAATGGAGAAGGGGTTGAAAGCGTCTTTGTGGTCGGCATCGTAGCCAGTGCCCGGGAGCCAGCGTTCTGGAAGGAAGGAGTCTGGGTTTTTGAAGTTTGTGTTGTGGTGGTATGCTGCGTATTGGGAGACTGCGACGCGAGTCTGGATCATACTAGGTTAGAAAGAATATACCTGCGTCTCAAATGTCAATGGTTTACTTACATTTTCTGGGATCCACTGGCCGTCGATGACGTTGCCGCCCTGTGGCGTCTTGCGGAAGAGAGGAATGGGGACGACGGGGTGGACGCGCAGGCTCTCCTTAATGCAGGCGGACATGAACGGAAGGTGTTGCATGGTATCAAGCGTCAACTCGTCCTCACGCAGAGTACGTACTTCTGCTTGGAGCCTTTGCATCTGTTCTGGATGCGTGAGACAGAGGTAGAAGAGTGCGCTGAGTGTCGAAGCCGTCGTTTCTGTCCCCGCAATCATGAACGTCGTTGCATCTGCCATCATGATCTCTTCTGGCATCTCGCCCTGCTCATTCTTGGTCATGACAAGCGACCAGATATCCGGTTTGCCAATGTCGATGCCTTTTGCGAGGCGCTTCTTGACGCGCTGGGCGGAATAGTCGTAATGTGCTAGTCCTGCGGCTGTCAGAGACTTGGGTGTCATGATTTTGATTAGACGCTCGATGATTGGGTATTCCAGGGCGAGGCGCTTGATCGATGTATTCTTTACGTTCCCAAAGATCTGCGCGACCCATGGACTCAACTCGGATTTCTCGAGTAGACCGAGAGGCTCCCCGAACGTCAGGTCTGCCATCACGTCAAACGTACAACAGTTGAGCAGTTTTTGGATATCCACTTTGCTGACCGAGTCTTTTGTGGCAGCTTCCTTGATAACCTGGACGAGGAGGTTGACATAGCCGAGAATCAAGGGCTCTTGTTTCCTTAGGGCTTTATCGCTAAAGGCGTTCTGATACAATCTTCGTCGCGGCCTATGGACTTCTGTCCTATATTCCGAGGCCAAAGATCGCATGCCTCTGATGTTTGATGGAAGCGCGGTTGGATCCTTTCGATTCTCAAGGCGTTTCCCAACCGAGGGACCGGCAATGTCTCTCCAGGCTCCGGCTGTTACGAAAGACAATCGATCAGGTGCAAGGCGGACAACCTCTCCGTACCTTTTGTGCATTTCCGTCTCCCATGCAGCCTCCTCGCCCTTTAGACATTTGTAATGGTAGAAGATTCCGGTAGCTGCAGCGATCTTTGGGCCGGGAACTTTGATTGCAAATCAGCAAAAGTATTGTATGGGAAGTAGAGAAAACCTCTTACATTTGCGGCAAGGATGGAAGAATATGTTGTAGATTGCAAGAAGCAAGAATTGAAGGATGACCTGAATATTTGCTTAGCAAGTCGGAAAGGCAAGGTGCAAAGGGGTTGTACTGACCCCTCCAACAATCGAGCCCGCAAGGAGCGGTATGTTCCCCATTTGGGATGTCTAAGGGTATGTAGTACCCTAGAATAATTTTATAACAATTTTGAACAACAAATTACAGACTGAAAGTAGCAAGAGTAGGGTCTGATATATTGTGTGTTTTGCAAGATGTCCTTGAGGTCTTTGAAGTAGAAGAAGGATGACAACGGTAACAAAGGTGGCGGTCTGGTAGTGTTATATGTACTCGCGTAGAATTATTACGGGTGCAGGTATATCGTTAAGGGTCGCAGATCGTTGGTCATGCGTCGTACATTGGATACGCGGAGCATCGGAGGGTCGCGAACGTCGATCTACCCCTTACGCACTTGCTCAAATTATCACGCACACTGGGCATACGAGAGCCCCTCATTCGCGAGTTGCGAACCTGGTTAGGTTAATTCGGAGGGTCGGGGAGTCCTTTTTGTCCAAAAAGTGGCCTCTTTGTCGGCAATGCATATCCGTGCGACTTATTGCAGTGATGACGCTGCTAGTGGCTGAAGCAGCTAGGAGGGGCAAGTTTCCCAGTGGGTTGGGATGTTGAGCAATGTATTTCAGGAATCATACCTGATTCTCTCAGAAAAAAAAGAAAAACAGGTGATTTACTCCTTTCCAGTAAGCAGAAAAGGATATAGTTGGTAATCACGCTCATAATCTTGGTTGTTCATAGTTCTCAAATTAGCTTCCGCGGATCTTGTTCCGGCCAATGTTTGTAATATGCATATGCAGCAACAAATCGTGGACGAAGAAACGACTGTCGGGGAATCTGCAAGTCCATGTTTAGTGTTCCATAGCACAGTCGCTTACTAACAGCACCCCAGTTAGTGTGGCATTCTAAGATCGTCCTTTAGCCCGTCCAGGTGGATCTGCGTGACATACAAGATGCAGCTGCACCAAACTAAAAAGGCAGGAAGATAATGTATGACATGATTGACGGCTCGGAAACGGACAGTTCCGAAAGCTACATGGCAATAATCCGGTTGGACCAAAAGGTTTTGTGGTGGAGAAATCGCGTTGTCAATCTTGAGTTTTTAATAAGCTTTATCAGCACTACTGCACAGAACAGGGTTCGTGCCGAGGCGCCATCCAATACATCTCTGAATGTGGCTCGATTGGCTGCAAATACTACAACTGCAAGAAGTGCGAAGATAGCTTGTGCCATTATGTAACCTACTTCTACATATCTTGTCGTCCCTCTCCGGTAAAACTGATCTGAAACTTGTTATCCCTTAGCCACTACGTAAGTACTGAATTTAAAGCGAGCTTAGATCAATCTCCTCCAATCTACTCTTCACCATAATCCTCTGGCGGGGATCAAGCGCAACTTCCGTTCCCGAGCAAAGAGTCGGAAATCGCCCTTGCTCTTCACTAAGCTTCCAATCGTACTTGATCAGCAAGTGCTTCAGAATGATTTTAATCTCATTGCTGGCAAAGAAGCGACCAGGACAAGTGTGCTTTCCGTAACCAAACGCTGTGTGTTCGGGTGACCCTGTGACGAAATGCCATTTACTCCGGTTAGTCTCGCGGAGCTTGACAAACCGATCTAGATCAAATTTTTCAGGGTTGGGATAGAGGTCCAGGTCGTCCATTTTGGTTTCGACGGCGAGTTTGTAGCCCTTGGGAATGATTGTGCCGTCGGAAAGCGTTATGGTGGCTGTGGCTTGGCGCTGCATTGCGACTGTTAATGTCAGGTATGTCAGAACACTAAGGAATAGAGCAGAATGACTTACCATTGCTTAGAGTGTTCATGCGTTGAGATTCCTTCATCGCACTATCCAGTAACGTCATTGAAGACAATGACGTCTTTCTCCAGCCATGTTCTGCTAGAATCGAAACCATCTCTTTTCTTAGTCGCTCGACATGATGCTCATTTCCATTGTCGTGCTCGAGAATATCAAGCATGAGAAACGATAATGTTTCGGTAGTCGTATGCAGTGCCGCCACTGCGAAGTTTAGTTGAAGACTGGCAAAATCAATCTTGACACCCTTCGCCCTGGCTTTGTCATCAATCCAACTCATCATATCAGCAGTCTTCTCTGTAATCTCTCCGCTGGCTTTTCTCCGCATGCGATCCTGTGCAATCGGATTAATGATTTCTCGAGCTTTAGCAACTTGTTGTCTGCATAACTTGAGCTCAGGAATCCACCATTGTGCAATGGGTCGTAAGAATGAAGGTACTGTGCGGAGTCTTCGGGCAGCCCGCACAAGATTCATGGTGTAGGATACAGCTATCTCAAGCCAGTCGTCGTTGCTTGCAGCTTCTGGCCCAAGAAAAACAAGAGTAGAGACCCGGGCAATAATACGGTAGATGAATGGTTTCAATTCTGTAGATTTCCAGTTTTGCAGAAAGATTTCGTCAGTGTTTTGGTAGCCTTGGAGGGGTAGGAGCAGTACATACCTGGAACATTGCCTAGTCCATCCCTGACAGCGGCTTCAACTTCAGCGTCCATGTCTCCGACAATAGCATCTAATGATCGGGTAAGATCGAGCCGGACGATGTCTTGCATGATGTCGTGGTAATCGATTGTTGCAATCGGATCCAATCCTGAATAAGTAGCCGAGAAGTCCTGTTAAGGAGTCAGTGGTTTTGCAGCATCGGACAAGTTCAGCCAGGCCCACTAACAGATACCAGGCCTTTTGCGAAATCAAGTTCCTTTATATTCCGAATCTCATGCGCGAACGAGTTTGGCACGAAAATGACAGGTCCAGTAGGAGAAACCACTGCTATGGCGCTTTTAACCTATACGAACTGTTAAGACGTGTACTATGTTACTTATCCCCAGCTCTAATACCTTTTTCAATCCTCCGTAAAGAAGCTCCCGGCAATTGGTAGTCCATTGCTCTTTCCCTTTAGAATGGTCTTTGAGGGCGTCGTTTGTAAGAGCATACCATGTCGCGTTTGTAGTGACACGTTTACTATAGAAAGCAAAGTAGAAGAAGCCTAGAGAGCATGCCACCGCTGCGGTGACAATTGAAACAAGAGAATCATTGAGGGAAGAATGGGCGAGCAGTTCTGCAACGCTTTGTGCCAAGTTCATGGTCGGTTAGAATGTTGAGTGATGAGGTTCGTTTATTCAACAGAGGTACACGTAGTCATTTCCTATCTTATGTATATAGACATCACAGGTTAATAAGCAGCAGGAAAACTGCGTCCGATTCCGTCCCCACTGTTTGTCGGTTACCAAGACGGTGTTACAATTCGGCCTTGGAGTCTCTATGGATTACCATGTCTTCGGCTTACATGCGTGGAGACAAGGTACGTAGTACCTCTGGCCCATACACATTCTTTACCTTTCACTTAAGTAAATGCGTACTGATGGAATATATACCATTTCCAATGTTGGCATTAGACACTGAATCGGTTTACTACTGTGTTTACCTGGTACTATCATTGACTAGCCATAGGGTAAAGCCTATCGACTATCGGTCGACCGATAAATCGGAGATAAAATTGCCCAGCCCCGATTCTTGGCCTGTGATCTGCCGATCGTCCGAGAGCACAGACACTATACCATAGGACGAACCCCCCGCCTAATTCGCAGGTTGTGAAAGTGATCTGCAAGAAATGCCGCGGGTCGAGATCTTTCCTTGATCCGATTGCAACTCTGCTCTAATTTGGGGAATTTCACTCTCGTCGTTCAGAGTAACGGACGGGGGGATTTCCTTGCTTACTATAGCGGAGCATCAATATTTCAGGTTCGAGCCGCCCCTATCAATGCGCTCCATAACTCGACTGTTCAATACGGGATCAAGCATTATGTAGATTGAGCATGCAAGGCATTGCATAAAGGAAGGTATTCCGACGAAACAGTGCGGGGGATGTTACTCGCAGGGGTTCATGGTGTTCCCGGAGGCGATGACATTCCCGGACGTGACGAATGCACTCAAGGTGTGGCTGGGCCAGTCTACGTGGATATACGATCGTGGAGGCCAATCGGTCATCGTATGCCGGTGTACAGGGTTACTCGTAACCCTAGGCAAAACTATTGTCGCTCGAACTCTGGTATAAGAGTAAGGCTTCTTGCACAGTAGAAGGGACGTTTGATTCAACGCGGTTTCAATCATTCTAGTACAACTCTCAAGCCCTAGATATTCTAGCACTCACATACTATCGACGTCACGAAGGTAAAAGCAACAGTAGTCCGCTTCTCCCATAGCAAGACTCGTGGCTCGACACTATGTACACCTGTTGAATAGTATCTCCCTAGGTGAATAGAGCAATACAGTGCTTTTGTACCTACAACCTCGCCTTTCTCACACCCTCTTCCAACATCTCCTCTACCGCAATCTCACTCGTCATCAAAATACACGTATCCTTCAAACTCGGCACACGATGTCTCTTGTTAACCGCCTGATACTCCTCACTAACCAGCATATCCCTAAAATGCAGTATACTGGGATAATGCGCCAGTGCAATCTCATCCCAATCATCGTTGCCGGTAGGACTTGTGGACGTTCTGTTAACGGCTTCGCCATTGACGTGTGTGACATTTCCGACAATTTTAGCGTTACCGCCATGCCTCGAGCCAATGGAACGTGCAAACGCAGTACCGTACTTGAGATACTCTTGTTTCATACCAGAATTGAAAGCAAGTAGATTGAACATTGATACCGCGCCTTTTGCTTCTTGAGAACCGCTGTTGATGAAAGATTGAATCCACGTGTTCAACTCGTCGCTCAATTCCAGGCTTTGACTCGATTGCGTCGTTTTCTCTTTGGCATTTTGTTGGAGCGCAGGTACAGTATGGGGATTTGGATGTAGAAGCTTGCTGTTCTTTGAGGCGAAATCGTTGATTAGGCGTGAGGGTACACCGGCTGTTACGCTCCAGTGATGCTCGATGAGGTTGGCGAGATTTGATGGCAGAATTTCCGTGGAGGGCAAGATGAGGAGGAGGTCCCAGTGGATGTTCCGAGCGAGGAGGTGTTCGGTTGAGAGCTTGGATGGGAGAATTATCCAGCGAACGACACGGGATACGACTAGTGGCGAGACGTCGGTTGCTTTGAGCGTGGAAAGAAATGCCAGGACAGAGTTTGGTGTTGCGGCATGGAGCGCCAATAAGTGCAGCGTGCAAAGAGGCATTCTGATCTATGGTTGTGATCGGCTGCGAATATTACGTGCGCAGAAGTGAGGTTCCGGTAATATAGAATTAAGAAGCTGGAGAAGACAAAGCATTTGGAGGTTGAGATGCATGACGTAAGTTCGAACGGCTTTGCCGAGGCTCATGTCATGGTGAGGAATAGCAGTAGGAATGCGAGTATGCTAGACATGTCCATCTAACAGTAAACCCAGAGCCTTCAGAATTTGAACAATTTCGACTATTCTGCAGAAGCTATATCTATACTACTTCAGAATGCGCCCTTCAGCAGCCTCCTCTGCATGCTGCCGGATACGACCAAGTATCTTGGCTTCATCATCAACAATCTCTGGCAAGAGGTCAGAGAGACTCTTTTGTTTAGGCGTCCATCCAAACAGCTTCCTAGCTCTCACAGCCTTGCAAAGGGAGTTGGTGCCCCAGAGGTAACTACCAGCTGGTCTCATTTTGTCCGCGTCTTCTTTGCTCACATTATCAATTCCCTCGTGGTTGATAAGTTTGTTCTTGAAGGCAATTTCGGCAATCTTACGCCCGATGTCACTCCAGCAGAATACTCCACTTTCTGCAAAGTAATATCCTTCCTGGTTCCAAGTGGCCTTGCCACCATCAGGCGACAAGGCTGCTGTTACAAGAGCGAGAAATACTTCGCTGAGATCTTGGACATGCACCTCGGTCCATCGATTCTTCCCCTCTCCTACGACGAAACCTTTCATTCGCTTCAATATGGCCTCAGTCATGTCGTACGCTTGCACACTGCGCTTGTTATCAGGTCCGCGTCCAGGACCATAGATGCAGGGAGGGCAAACAATGGCCGATTGGATGCTGCCTGATGATGCCTCGTGGGAGCCCAGGATAACTTTGTCGACGTTGCGATGGATAGCGGTATCCGGGAGAGAAGTGACTTCAGTAATGTTGTCCCAATCATCAAAGACCTTTTCTCGGGCAATACCGTAGGTATTTTCCTCAAAATCGGCAAATGCAAGGATGCCGGTGCCAGAGGTGTGGATGAGATATGACTTTCGCCCACTGCGAGCAAGGCCAGCAACCAATGCCTGGGCAGAAGCCAGGTGATCGCAATCAGCACAATGAAGAACAATGTCTGCATTTGACGCTTCCTCGGAAAGGAGGTCAGTGCTGTCGAGCATGCCATAAACGAGACGAGTCTTGGGGTATTGTGCAGCGACCTTGGCGCCTTTGTCGCTATTGCGGACCAGGGCGGTAATTTCGAGATCGGGGTAGGTATTTGCAATGGCATAGAGGGCATCACCTCCAATGTAGCCGGTCGCGCCGGTGCTTGAGGTTTGTCAGCAAACATCCCATGCCAGGCTTATGAGTATGGTAAATACATGAAGAGTTTCGGCATGTTGAATAGCTCTGTAGTGCTTATGTCGTATCAGGTAAGTATTGGAGGAGGAGGGTGAGTGTAGGTATTTGATGTATGTTGATGAATTCATATTGCAGTCAGGTTTATATAGCTTTCCTGAACGACGTCACCGATTCGTGGATTTGCAACATAAGCTTCTGATTGATTATCAAGCAGAGAGGAGATTGTCGACCACGAGCAATTTGCATACCTACAGCTGAGATAACGCCCTTGGTGTCTTTGTAAGATCTTGGCTTGTATGCATATCAAGTCCTTGGTGCGGGGTGATATGGACAAGGGAAGGAGATGGTATGGTAGTGTCACATGATCGCAGTGAAGTGCCCAATGGTGGTGGGGTTCACAACGCTGGTTTGTGTACACCTTGCACAATGTGCATATTATCCCGAGAAAATACCATGCAATCTGCGATGGTATGATGCAAAAATCCAAATTCTGTTTCTAGGGATTGCCATGTACCTGTTCCGCGGTCCGAGAGAATGCCGAAGGGGACGTTGGCGGGGTCGTTGGCTGCAGTGTTCATGCATAGTCACGTGATAATGTACTGCATGGAGTACTACTGTACTGTATTGTACGTACCGTACCTGGGGTTGCGCTCAAGCCACGTCCTAGCTTGAGCCACAACCGCGTCATCATGGAAGAGCGCGCAACACCACGACTTTGCTGAACGGCCACGTGAAGATTAATCAGAGCCCCTTCAAACCGCGAAGAGCAAGCACTCGCCCTCATGGACGTCATCCAAGCCGTCTCCGGCTATATCACCAAAATGGTGTCAGCCGGGGACAGTGCGGCAACTGGCACCTCCGCGGCCAAGATGAAGATCCTCCTGCTCGACAACGAGACTGTGGGTTTGTCTGCTCTGCCAGGTAGCTGCGTGGTAGAAGCTTACATGGCATAGGTTTCGATTCTATCTACAGCAACTACGCAGTCTGCCCTCCTCAACCATGAGGTCTACCTTACCGAGTACCGCTCCCCCGCGACCCGTGATGCGATACATGGCTAATGCTGCGGTAGCCGTCTGGACAACCAGAAGCGCGAGAAGATGCGACATCTTCGCTGCTTGTGCTTCGTACGGCCTTCGCCCGAGTCCATCCAGAGCCTGATTGAAGAGCTGCGGGAGCCCAAGTATGGCGAATACAATATATGTGCGTTTCCTATGCGGGGCTCAGGCCCATGGACAATTGCTGACACCAGCAGACTTTAGCAACATTATCAAGAAATCCTCCCTCGAGCGCCTTGCAGAAGCAGATGACCATGAGGTTGTGCGTGCTGTTCAGGAATATTTCGCAGACTTCCTCGTAATCAACCCCGACCTCATGTCTCTCGGCCTCGGCTTTCCCGACCACCGCATATGGAGCACCAGCCCAGATGCCTGGAACCAGGATTCTCTGCAGCGGTCGACTGAGGCTGTCATGGCACTTCTATTGGCGCTCAAGAAGAAGCCCTTGATCAGGTATCAGAAGAATAGTCTGCTTGTGAAGAAGCTAGCGACCGAGGTCCGATACCACATGACCCAAGAAGATCAGTTGTTCGACTTCCGCAAGACAGACACACCGCCCATTCTCTTGATAGTCGACCGGAGGGACGACCCCGTCACACCACTGCTGACGCAATGGACGTACCAGGCAATGGTGCATGAACTGCTCGGCATACACAACGGAAGGGTGGACCTGCGCGACGTGCCAGACATACGGCCCGAGCTCAAGGAAATCGTGCTATCGCAAGAACAAGACCCCTTTTTCAAAAAGAACATGTATCTCAACTTTGGTGACTTGGGTCAGAACGCCAAGGAGTATGTCGAGCAGTTTGCCTCGAAGCAGCAAGGGTCTCAGAAGCTCGACTCGATAGCAGATATGAAGCGCTTCATTGAAGACTTTCCAGAGTTCCGCAAGCTCTCGAGTAATGTCACAAAACACGTCACACTAGTAGGAGAGCTGAGTAGGCGGGTTGGAGAGGAGAGTCTACTGGACATTAGTGAGCTCGAGCAAAGTCTGGCATGCACAGACAACCACTCCAACGACGTCAAGTCACTACAGAAGATAATACAGGATCCTAATGTGCCGGCCAACAACAAACTACGGCTTGTTGCGATTTATGCGTTGCGGTATTCCAAGACGTCTTCCAACTCGACAGCTATGCTGCTCGATCTGCTTGCTGTTGCGGGAGGACTGTCACGGCAGCGCATCAACCTGATCACAAAGCTCATGGCGTATCACGACTCACTGCAAGTCACGACTGGGGCAGGGGGTGTCCCTGATCTGTTCCAGGCCGGTTCCTTCTTTGGTGGTGCACGAGACCGACTAAAAGGCTTAAAGGGCGTAGAGAATGTCTACACGCAGCACTCGCCCCGCTTGGAAGCGACGCTGCAGGACCTGATCAAAGGCCGCTTGAGCCAGCAAGTGTACCCATTCGTAGAGGGTGGGGGATCGACCAAGGACAAGCCGCAGGATATCATCATCTTCATGGTAGGGGGAACAACCTACGAAGAGGCCAAGATGGTGGCGCAGGTCAATGCTAGTTCGCCAGGTGTTCGTGTTGTGCTTGGAGGCACCACAGTACACAACAGCACGTCGTTCTTGGAGGAAGTCGAGGATGCTGTCGACTCGTGGCCTGAGCCGGCCCCGACATCAGCGGCGGCGCGGATCAAGCGCGAGCTGGGAAGATGATGGCACGGCGTTGGCTGCAAGCACAAGGACAATGTTGGGCTAGCTTTTGCGCGATAAAAGCAGCATGTACTATTGGGCTGGGCCGGCAAGGATCATGGCGTCTGGCGTTGAGGCGAGCGGTAGGGGGAGCAGACTTATGTATGTATGTACCTATGTATGTATGTATGCTGCATGCATGCATGTCTAGGCCGATAGCGGTGCCCAACATATGCAATCAAGCCGTTGGTTGTCCTTGTGGGCGCGCCTGATGATGTGTGCCCCGCAGCGAAGCACGCACGAGCGTGTTTGATTGCATACTTGGACAATGGCCTGGCCGGGCCATGCAGAGGGTCGGATGTAGACTACGGTGTCCATGGGTGCAACCATGGCTTGGCTGGTACCTGCATGGGCGGGCAGAAGGCGGCGAAAAGTCTGCTCTGCGTCTGTCACAGCCGAGCAGGTCAGTTGTCCGACAAGGCTGAACACGTGCAGCCAGTCCAGTGTTGAACACACGACGGCCGGGGTCTATGGCGGGCCGACTTCCGAGTCGTCTGCTCTCCATCACCTCAGCCACCCTCCCACCTCCGACCCCATGGCGCAAACATGACGATCGTGAGACATGCCAGAACAAGGACAGGTCTTGCAGTCTCGTGTGGTCCGCCGGAGGAATCCACGCCCCATCAACTCCTGTGTCGAGTGCCGCACACGTAAGTCGCGATGCTCCAAGACGCACCCCTGCCAAAACTGCACTGCCTTCGGCCGCGAATGCGTCTTCATCACCGTCCCTGAGAGCGCGGCGCGCAAGAAAGAGAGGGAGCAGCGCGAGCGCGCCCAGAGCAAGACTGCGTCCGCCGTCACCGTCCCAGACTGGACAAAGAACCTCCCCGTGCGCACCCAAAGTAGTGCAAGCGTGGCCGATGGCTACGACAACGCAAATTCCGTCGACACCACCACTCCTGGCACCCCGCCCCGCGACTACGAGTGGGAGGCCTACCAGCAGGATGTCGAGCCCGAGACAGACGCCTGGGAGCGCCTGCCCGCAGAGCCCGAGGTGATGCAGGACGACGTCTACGAGGATGAAAACGATGACGAGGACCAGATTGCCACCGATCTCACCATTCGCATCGGAAGGATGATCATTTGCGAAAATGTCACTGGCTTCTTTCGTCCCCAGTATGCCGAAGAGGTATTGTCTGCCTCTTTCTATTTTTTATCTTTTTTTTTTTGCTCCTTTTTCTGCTTCCTGAACACAAACTGAAATGCCGTGCAGCTTGGCAAGCTTTTGTCAGAGGGCTTCACCACATCTTCATCAGTCGCAGGCCAGAGGGCAACACAGTCATCGGCCCTCTTATCAGCCGAGCAAATGCCCTCGCTTGCGCCCTCCTTGAACTTGTTGCTGGGTGGTTCATTGTCTCTTCGTCAACACGACGATGTGGACCCCCCGCAGCTACCGACCAAGATGGAGGCAGATGCCCTGTTCCAGCGATATGCCCAGGCAGTCAGCCCGCTCGCCCATGTTCTGCATCTACCATCCTTCAAGCGCCTGTTTGAACGCTTCTGGATGAATCTTGAGATTGGCAATCCGAATCAAAATTCGTGTACGGCTTTGATTCTGGCAGTATGTATGGCTGCAGCTGCATCCGTTTCGCCTTTACAGGCAAAGTCGCAGTTTGGCATCACAAAAGAGGATTTGTTCTTGAGGCTGCAAAAGGCCACGGAACGAGCGCTGCTCCGCGCCAATTGGGCCAAGACGTCCAACATTCGCACTTTGCAAGCTTTGACCATTTACTTGGTATGCCATCGATTTATGACTACAGCACAGGACATTCGTTGACAATGATAGATACCACTTTGTCGAGCCCAGATATCTCGGGCGACGTCTGTTGTAGTGGGTGCACTTGTTCGCTTAGCACAGTGCATAGGCATCCATCGCATGAGCCATAGCTCAGCCAACAGCCTAACCCCTCTTCAACGGCATGTTCGATCCTTACTATGGTACCAGATATGTTTCCTGGATTTCAAGACAGCAGAGGCCCAAGGTCCCCATCCATCTATCCGATCAGACGATTTCGACATTGCTTTACCGTTGAACGTCGACGATGACGTCTTTGAGTTTGGCAGCTCAAGCTGGCAGCAGAACCCTACTCCGAGAAACGGTTGGACAGACGTTACATTGTCACTCATCAGGTATGAGTGTAATGAGATCCACCGTCTCATCTTCCGCGGTAGAATCGAAATGGATCGCAAGCACATTACGCTGCATGATCTACGTGCCCGGGTAGAAGCCAAGAAACGCCAGATCCAGTCCAAGTACCTGCAATACCTCGACGCAAATGTCCCGATACAGCGTTATGCAGGTCTTGTTGCAACGTTACTAATGTCCCGCTGCGACTCGATGCTTCTCTACCGCCATCTTCCTCAGACCTCGCTGCAGCCACGATCCGAGTCTGAAAACCGCCTACGCGACGTACTCCTTACAGCTGCTCTGACGACACTAGAGATTGGTGCAACGCTCGATACATTGCCATCTCTTGCTCCATGGGCCTGGTATTCCACAACCTACCAGCAATACCACGCAGTGCTGCTCCTCCTGACCGAGCTCTATCGCACGCCCGATCTCCCCCGTAAAGAGCGCATGGCGACCATTATCGATCACATTTTTGGCCATTGCTACGGCGTCGGGGTGCGAGAGCGCTGCTCGGACCTTTTGTTCACCGTCAAGGAGAATTTAGAAGCGTTTTACGTGATGAAGGGATTCGATAAGAAACGCCAACAGATTGCGCCTCAGCAACATCCTACGCTGCAGCCTCTAACGTCGTTTGGAGGCCCTGTCACAAGTCCCAGTTTTGGCGGTGGCCACCAACATTCACAGTCTACATCATCATCTTCACATCTCCATGGACAGCTGCAGCGGACGCCTACGACTGGAACGCTAGATGGGTTGAATGTAGATTTTGATAGTATATTGGGCAATTTGAATGGAGGTGGCAGCAACGGCGGCGGTAGCGGTGGTGTAAATGGCAGCGTACAAGACGAATTTGACGTGTGGGCTGGAATGGGAGCTGCAGGAGCACAAGATACAGGCGGTGCCATTTTTGTGCCTGTTGATCCAGCCACTCATCATAATGAGTTTGGAACTGCGAGTCCGAATGGAGGGTTGCAGCAATGGGTAAGTTTTACCGTCCCCCTCTTTTTCTTGTCAGTCTACTATTTACTAATACATTCAACTAGGAAAACTGGAATTTCCCAACGCAGCAGCAATAACGATTATCATGTCATGGGCGAAGATGTTAGGGAGAGTTGATGTTTGATGCCGATTTTATATGCATGAGAAAGACCTAGACGACGAATCAACATATAAAAAAAGAGAGAGAGAGAGAGGAAGAGAGACAAGTTGTTATCCTACCATATTCAGCAAACACATAAAAGATGCACAGACTTGAATTCCTTAAAAATAGACCATCTTAACTCGTTTCTTTCAAAATGCAACCATGTATTTGTGTAGTATAAACTGCATCTCCCCACATAAAGTATTTTTTCCCCTCTCTCTTCCTCCTTTCCCCCTTTGCATCTCCAAGACAACATCCTCTATAAACCACACCCCCCAACCCCCCTGCACCCACCGATCAACCGACCCCCTTTCGTGATCCAGGATACTACTAGCGTCGAAATCTATGAATAGCCTTCTCCCCACCTCCCCTAGTCCGGTCGCTGCTGCACACACACACAACGATGACGACGATGGGCCCATGATCCGAATTATACTATTGATATCTCGGAAATGGCCGTTTAAGAATAAAAAAAAGTAATCAATAGTATATTCAAAGATCCCATATAAACTATGTCACAGTAAGAAAAAAAAAAGGGGGTGGTTGTTGGTGGGTGGTAGGAATTGGCGGGTAAAAAAAAAGAGGCTATGCACGTCATCTCAGAACTCTATATTTTTTGTGTCGTATTTATCGAAAACCCTAACCACCCATCGCGTGACCTTGGCTTTCCCCCCCACCCCCCCCCCTTAAAATGAGGACCAGTTTACCAAACACACATGTACACAAGCAAAGACCAGATGGAAGAAGAAAAAGAAAAGACAAGTATTAAATACGCCGTAGTGCGCCAGGGACTGCGCTGCAGTCTCCTATGACAGTAAAGAAGATGATGCCGCCCTTCACAACCATCCTTTTTTCTCCCTACAGACCAAACGCAGTCAAAACATGTCTAGTGTAGCGTTGAATCACGAAATACCAACTCGGTGAAATCCACATGCTGTGTCAGCAAAGAACAAGACAGATGTGCGAAAGTAGATCAAACCAAGTTCATCAAAGATACTAGTAGCGCGTCACTTGGGATTCGCTCAAGGTGCTTCGCTTCATCGGCGGAGGTGGCGGGGGCTTCTTGGACCTCGATGGGGGTGGTGGGGGAGGAGCCTTTTTGGCGGTGCCGCCCTGTTCCGCCGCCGTCCAGCTTGCAGCCCGAGACACGACGTTACCACGTCCGCTGCCTATGGACGAAGTAGTGTCCGGGCTGGGCGGTGACCTATCACGTCTGTGCCCACTTCCATTCGATGGTGCATAATCGTCATCATAATCGTCGGCAAAGGTGTTTTGTTGGCTGTTGCTGGTCTGGCGGACAGGACGAAGGCTACTACGACCAGCAGATATGACGGAGGATTCAGTGGGCGCGCGAGACAATTTGCGAGCCGGGGAATCGTCGCGGTAACTGTTAGAATCGTCGTACGTCGAGGTGCGGCTAATGGAAGGACGCAGAGCATAGGTACTCTGGGAGGGGTTAGGACCTGGGGAACGACTTCGCTGTTTGGTCAGTTTGGGAATGGTCATTCGTGGCACCTCAGGTTCCGGCTCTTCCTCGACCGGGTTGAAACGTTCGGCGTAACCGTGGGCGGTATTGGACCGGGAGCGCGAGGGGCGGGATGGGGTTGCTCTAAGGTCCCTGTGCATTGTGTCAGCTTTGTATTGGCCGCGCTGCTGATCAATATTTGCTTAC
Source organism: Bipolaris victoriae FI3 (assembly GCF_000527765.1). NCBI lineage: Eukaryota > Fungi > Ascomycota > Dothideomycetes > Pleosporales > Pleosporaceae > Bipolaris > Bipolaris victoriae. The sequence goes on along the minus strand of NW_014575350.1, from coordinate 15,477 downwards.
TGGACAGGCCACTCGCGCTTGACATTGAGCAAGATCTCACGACAGCGGTCGTAGTAGCTCAACTCTGCCTCGAGGAAAGCGGTGAGGTCTTGGACCATGTCGACTTCTGATTCCTTGATGTCCTGCATCCTTCTGAAGACCTCCTCGCTAGTCTCCTCGTATTTTGCCTTTTGTGAGCGGAGCTCTTCCTCCATGCGGAAATCTTCCTTTTTGGTCTTTTGCATCTTTGCGAGTGATGTGTCATAGGCCAGGCGACGTTGCTCGAGCTTCTTGCGAGTAGCCTGGATGCGATTAGTTTCTGTGAAAGCAATAATGTCGATTCGAGGTGGTGACGTACCTGGTACTCTTTCATTTGGACCAGGGAGCGGTCAAGGCCCTCGAGCCATGTTGAAGTGGCGCTTTGGATGTACGTCTCTTGAACTCTAGCCAGACGCTCGTTTGCTCGACCCAGAGCTAGTTGGGGTTAGCAGGAGGAAGGGAAGGAGCGAGTGAGGCGAGGGCGTACATGATAGGCAAGTGCCAAATTCCGAGTCTGGCTCAAAGTCCTCGCCGTGAGAGACCATGGAGGAGCCCAGATGGCCACCTGGAAGCTGCTTCTCCTTGTCGGCACCCTCTGCGCGCCTGGAGAGCGACTTGACGTAGATGGCCATGGCAGCGTGCATCTTGTCCATGCCTAGGAAAGGGAGGTCAGCATAGCGAGCGGGAGAGGGCAGCGAGCATGCATACCTTCATGGCGCAGGTTCATCTCCACCTCGAGGGCCTTGAACTCGTCGGACAGGCCCGTACGGGCTTCTGCGCCCATCTTCTCGTTTGTCCATTGCTTGAGGCGGTCGAATTTCTTGTTGATGTTCATGATTGCAGTGCAGCGAGTGTAGAAGTGGCCAGAGTGGAAGGAATGAGCAGCAGAATGGCGAGGCGGGGAGGCGGTGGGTGGTGAGAGCAAGTGCTGGGCCGTGTGCAGGGGTGCGGATTGCGCGTGCACCCAAAGATAGAGCCGGGATGGGGGTGGCGATCAGTCTGCAGCGAAACGAGGGCGAGTGGGCGAGGGAGAGCGTGTTTGGGAGGAGGGAGATGAAAGGGAGGGACAGACGGAGGACAGATGGACAGTGGGGTGGGAGTAAATTGGTGGGCAAGTAAAAAGCAGCAGCAGTAAGTATAAGTATGGATGGAATGTACGGGCTGGGCTGGGCTGGGCTGGAGTGGACGGGCAGATAATAATTCCTACTACATACAACTGGGACCAACCAGCCGTTCCCCTCTGCTGGGCCAGCGTGCAGTCCAGCCCTGATCACCACTGCGGGGGGCGGCGGCGGCGACAAATGGCCACTAACCCCCCCAAGGGCTGGTTGGTTGGGGTCACGACGTCCGACGTTGGGCACAGAGGGGCTGCGCAACCACCTCGCCCTCTGCTACACCTGCGTTTCACTCGCCCACTCGACTCTGCCAATACCCACCCGTCTCCCATCCGTAGCCGCCACGGCCTGTGTTGGTCCTCCTAGTGCGCCGTCCAGACTCTCCGCCATGCACCCATGCAGCGCCTTGTCCGCTATCGCTGTCGCCTTCCTATCTCGAGCCAGCCTTCGGCTGCTGATGCCATCATCCTCGTGCTTCTAGAATACGCCGTCTTGTCTGCAGCCCATCGTATTGTCTGCCTCGCTAGGCTGCGGTGCGGTGCACTGTGACGTCGTTTGCCTATAGCCATACTTAGATATGTATGTGCAGTGCCGTATATGCTTCTCACGCGTCTATATTATATATATATATATATATATATATATATATATATGTACACACATATACACATAGATACGCTGCACTAATCTGGTCTTACAGAGCCAAGCAACTCCCAGGACAACCCTCGCCGGTTCGCAGTGATGCATTCCCTCTCCTACACTACATACTACGCATACCTAACTGTCTAACCATGGCCGGTGCACGTGACTCTGCAAGCGCCAAACCGACCTCCCAACCTCAACCGCGCCTTGGTCTTCAACCAGTTCGACACCACACCGACACCCTTCTCGCATCACCTTCCCCCACGCATGTGTGACCAAACCCTCAAAAGCCGATGCGCTGCACTTGAACACTCACCCACACTAACCCCACATGGACTATAAACAAGCCTGCACCTACGTTTCCGTACCCGTATCACACACTAACCTCGTCCATCTTGTCCGGGACGCTACTCCCAGCCGTCATGGCCACTTGCATCAAACCATGCACAAGAATGCGAAATGAGGTTGACATCTCCAAACTTGGCAAAGAGACGGACCTGTGCATTTGAGCCTCAGATGGTACCCACCAACGTCAAAACAGTCATCGCATAGCGTGCGCATACATCGCCAGTCTTGCTTGGCCGATGCGCCCTCATCTCCTGTGCAATCAACTTTTTTTTTACACTCCTCATGGATCCATCTTCTTGGCTACCCACAGCAACGAAACACCAACCAAGATCTGTTATTATCTTGCAAACATGATGAATCCAGACGACTAGGTCGACCAGCACCGTAGGATGCATAGTTGGGACATGGCCGGGGCAAAAGCGAGTGCTAAAGCGGTGAAGCGGTGGTGGGAGCAGGCTTTGTTGGTGCAATATGTAGAATGCCCAGATATAGTCGACAGCCGCGCTTTGACAAGAACATCATATAGGCCAATGACATGTTTGCTATGGGAACTTTGCGTCGTGGAGAAATGCGGCATGCTTGTCCTTTGTTGCTAATGACCTGTTGCATTGCAAAGAGCAATTCCACGTGAAATTGCCCATTGCCTTGATTAGCCCAGCGACGGAGATTTATTTTAGACGATCCTTTGTGCTAGCCGACTGGCATTACCTCATGCGTCCCTAACCTTGCTCTATTCGCAGTTCCTCTCCCCAGCCCGCTACCGCAGCCGCAACTACCACCACCACCAACTACCAACATCAACCACCACCCCCAGCAACCATGGCCGACTCGGACTCTTCCCTGTCTTCTGCGCCTCCTACCGACGATGAAATGGACGTCCAAGTCACACAGGCGACGGCCGCAAAGCCTGCGCCACAGAAAAAGCGAAAGAAGAATGGCACCATCTTGACTTTCTTCAAGCATCGCTCGCCCTCTCCGCCCCCGAGGAAACGGGAACCCTCTCCACCCCATGAGCCCGTGCCAGAGGACAATCCAGACATTGCTGTACGTATTGGACGCGTCAGTCGCGTCCAGACGCGCCGTGTTGCGTCGCAATCGCGACCCATTTCTCCCTCAACCCAAAACTAATCCCATGTGCCACAGTTCATCGTCATGTTTCGTTCGCGCTTCAACGAAGCCTTCCCCCGCGGCTCCCCCCATGTCGGCCCACAGGACATTGAATCAGGTGTTGCCGAACACACTCCGTCGGCCGATGTCGAGGGTCTGCTGTGTTCCCTGCTTGGCCTTGTCCTCAATCGCAAGAAACCTGTCGAGTTAGTTCAGCCCTCTCGCCCGCTCCCAATACCCATTTCTCGGTCGCCTACTCGCTCCGCACGCAATGACACAGCACGCATACTGACGTGGTTACTCTCTATAGGAAAGGTCACTATGGTCGGGCTCTCGAAGAAGCCATCCAAACCCAGAGGTCGCAATGGCCCACCAAGTGGACCACCAATCCCCTTAGCGGCGGTCGCAGCTTCAATACCATGACACCAGAAGAGCGGGTGAGCAGTCTTGGAGTCCCTCTCGCTGTCGTATGCTGACGAGCGCCTTAGATAACCCTCCTTCACTCACTGTGTCTATGGAGTCTAAACCAGAACGAGCAGGTCAAGAATATGATCAACACGGCCTACAAGTCACGGACTACCAAGGACAGGCAAGACACAAACATCCCCTTGTCAGTGCAGGCATGGGGTCGTGACGGCGATAAGCGGCGGTACTACCTAGTCGAGGGGCAAAACGATACCCATTTCCGTGTCTACCGCGAAACTGATCCCAAACTAAAAAAGGTACAATGGATCAGTGTAGCTGGCTCCATCGAACAAGTGCAGGCGCTAGCGAAGAAACTAGAAGAGGTCGACGGTCACAAAGAAGCAAAGGCACTAAGCGAGCGCATGCTCAACGCTGTCCCGCGCTTTGAAGCCTCTGAAGTCGTATGTTGAACATCAACTATATACTCCACTCATACTAATGACATGATAGAAACGAAAGCGACGTGAATACACTCGCCAGCGCAAAGACGCCTTCACCCGCCCAGAACCCGGTTTCTCTTTGTACGAAGGTCGCACTCGTGGCAAGCGCCAACGATATACATTTGACGAAGAGGACGAGTTTGACTCGGACAACCTATCTGTGCGTAGGTCCGGGCGGCAATCGGGTCGCGACACTCCTGCTGCACCCTCTGGCCCAACTATCACTGCGAGCGGTCGCCAGGTACGGTCTCGCGCAACTGGCCTGTACGGGGAAAAGCTCCATAGTGGACAAGTTACAGATCACCCATCGCCAGCGACTGGTGACTATGTGCGATCGGATATATCAGAGGAGCCACAGTCAGGCCATGGTCGGGCTGCACGGGCTGCGAATAGAGGTGCAATCAACGAACGTACATTGAACCGGCCGATGGATTCAGAAGATGACGAGGATGCAACGTCGTGGGATGGGGGAGACGATGATGAGGAAGAGCCTGATCAGATGGATCTTGACGATGATGAAGACGACGCCGGTGCTGATGACTCTGAGGAAGAAGATAACGAGCCAAGCTTGATGGTCACCCTCCGTTATCGCAAGCCAGGCTCTGACGCCCAAGACAACGACACAACTATGGGCAATGGTGCAAGTCAAGATGCTGCACAAGTTTCCCAAGCACAGCCACCACAACCACTGCAGCAGGATACTACGCCCCGCTCCGAGCCATCAGCATCTACAGCGCAGCCAGAAGCCCCCTCAGCAGCCAATGGTCTCTCAACACCACAGCAGTCTGACATGGCATCCATCGTCCCCAAGTCACAGGAATCATCCGTCACCAACTCAGATGCTGCATCTAAACCCGACAGCGGTTTCTTCTCAGCGCCAACCCCGCCGTACAGCGCACCTGAGGAAGCATCAAAGCCCCAAATGCCGGCAGGCTCGACTCCCATGAACGTCGAGGTACCAGCAACGCGATAGACTTCCTCTGTCGTTGTCATATATCCTCATGACAAGGACACTTGCGCCTTGTCATTTTTTTTCTTGTGCTTTCCTGCTCGGGTGGAACAATCATATGCTTCTTTTTTGCTCATGTGTAAAGCAATAATGACATACCCCCTCCTTGTTTTTTTCTTCTTCTATCTTCGTCGTGCGAGCAAGTGTCGTTTGGGTTGGTAGTGGCTAGGTTAGAAATTTGGGAGACGGGGGGAGATATATATATATATACATGTGTCAAGAAGGGGGACAACGAGGATCAAAAGCAGAGAAAAAGTAGATTAATGGATACCCCATGTTGCGAATCGAGGCTTATCATGTTCTTCTTCTTCTTGGATGTTGGAAAGGAGGTGTATTAATCAAGGCATATAATACAATAAGCAGCGAAGCCCAAAGTTTGGAGTCCCTTCCTTTTTTTTCTTCTCAGTGACATGGCCTCCCCCCGCATTGACTACTGGAGGGAAAAAAAATATCTAATCTTACATTCAAAACATGCGTCTAATCATATCATCATACAATCATCGAGGCAGAGCACCGGGCATACCTGCCGCAATCCCCGTCGTAGTTCTACTCTGCAATTTGGGTCTCGCAGACTGGCGTCCTCGGGGCTGCTCGCCGCGCCAGCGCATGCCATCAGCGCGGTGCTCTCTGGCATCAGCCGCCGAGCTTGGTTTGCGGACGCCAGCTCTGATCTCTGCTTCGCGCATCTTCTGGCCCTCGGCCTCGATACGTTCCTCCAGCGTCACGTTTTCGGATATCGGGCTTGGGATGTACGAGGATGAAGGGGGAGCAGTCCCGTTCCCCTCCATGACAGCGATTTCGTCCTCGTCGTCACTGTCTTGGAGTGCTGTGTCGGTGCCGGCGGCCGTGGCTGCTCCGCCTCTGGTGTTGTGTTTGCGGGGCCAGAGCGAGGGAAGTACAATTTGCTGGAAGCGCGGTTCTACGGCGCGCTCGTCGAACCAGGCGTGCACGCGCGACTCGATGAGCTGCGCTATCTTGGGCACGTCTTGGAGGCGTGATCGGGATCCGACCAGGGAGCGCACGGAGAGGTCCAGCCGGTAGTCGTCGAGGAATGTAAAGGCGAGGGTTGTGGGACGGTGTGGAGGCGCGCCGGAAGACGATGAAGGACGGCGCGGAGAGGCATTTTGGTGTGTACCTAGTCTTGGTGATGAGACAGGTGCGGGGGTTGACGCAGGTGACGATGATGGTATAAAGGACACTACTAGTGTTCCCGAGAAGCGCACGATACTGACGGCTAGGGCAACTGGCAGAACAGCAGATCTTGGTTTTGGCCAGTTCAAATTCAACGTCGTCTCTATGCCAATGGTAATGACATCGCTCAGATCCACGTCCATTCGGGCTTGGAGTCTCTCTTTCTCATTCCCCGCGTTCCCCGGTCCATACCAGAAGCCGTCATCGGCAGGCATGACTCTGCAGTTGCTGAATATGGGAAACTCGTCACCAAGCGCTATCTCGGTCACTCTGATGTCGCCAATCCAGTCAGGTTTGCTGCCGGCATTCAGGACATCTGTGAGCGATGTTAGGATCGCGTCGTCCTGTCGCGCATCAGCTCTTAGTTGGGCAATGGTCTGCGCAATGAGCACGTTGAACCAGTCTAAGCTCTCCGGCTGGTGTCCTTTCACATTATAATATGTCTTTGCAAGTATAGTTGCTATGCTTGGCCCTCCCATGCTCTCCTCTCCCTTTCGTATAATACTCCGGGACGGCTTGTGTCGTAGTGAAAGTGACGTTGAATTTGCCCGTGCCCGCAACTGCTTATACGATTGCTGATGAGCTAGTGTTCGAGCTCGTCGCAGAGAATTGAGGTGCAGTGCGCGCTCATCGGCCGAGGGAGGCTCTCCAAAAATGAAGAACTTGATGAAGCAGAAGATTAGCAGTGCAATGGAAAGCTGGCCAAGCAGGAAGCCCTGGGTGAAGGAGAGTCTGTAGCATGTTAGTGGGGGTTCAACCAAGTCGAGAGGTTACTGTACGATGAGGCGCCGCCCTGTGTGACGGGCAGCGGCACTGGCGTAGGAACGTCTTGGGCCATGTTTGCGACTGTGTTCCTACTACCTGCTTGAAAATTCCATGTTGTGTATGTGGTTTATGGTTGTTTACAGAAGGAGCCAAGACGTAATTGTGCATCGACCAGAAGGGAAGGATGATGGCGCGCAGGGAATTGGAAGCTACTATCGATAAGCGTGACCTCCCTTTCTACCTGTTGTCCACACCTCGTCTCTGCAACCCATGACTCTTCAGACACCCGGCCACCCCTCTCCATACTCTGCCCTTGCCTAGGATGCCCATTCTCTCAAAGGTCGTCGCCTTTCGTACTCCCACGAACCGTGTTGCTGCCATCAAGGCGGCCAGAGTAATTCGCTCAATCAAGAGCCGATACCGAACTCAGGCCTTCCTCTTCCTGGCGTACCACTTCTTTCTCACATCGCCCATGCACCTCGACATCTTCATCATGTTCTTTATCCTCGTGAGCAACTTCATGAACCGGCAACAGGCGTTTCCCAATCAACTGGCCATTGACGCTCTCCGCTTCCTAATAGACGAACGGAGGTTCGTCATGCCTTAATCGATGGACGCAGTTACATTGGAAACCATTTTGGACTAGCATATGTTGCGGAAGAGTGTTCTGCTCACAGCGTATCTTATGAGTCCCTCATACACCTCGGCATCTCTTTCACTTGTAGAACACGGAGATAGCGGCAGTTGCATCTCCGATTGGCCGACTAAGCTCCCCGCCTCGAAACAGCTTGGAATCGCATCTCGTTACGGACATTCGCAACGTTCATATGGACTTCGACACTCTGAGCCAAAGCCTCTCGCCAGGCGGAGCCATTCAAAATCCTACCCTCACGCTGCCTGCCACCTGCGACCCACCATCTGAAAGCAACCCTCCGAAACGGGCAGTATGGATTGTAAGACGCGCTTCTGTCTACTAGACACGCGCTGAGTAGCTAACGCCTGTTCTCAGGTCTTTGGAGCGACCGGACACATAGGGCGATCCCTAGTTCGAGCGATTCTAGCACACGGCGATCAATGCACTGCAGTCGGATGGTCCCAAGAAAACACATTGGAGCAGATGGGCAAGTGGCAGAATAAGAACTGCTTGGGTTTGCTTTGCGACGTCCGAGTGCGGGACACGGTGAATTGGGTGATCAAAAAGAGCGTCGACTATTGGGGGCGCGTGGACGTGATAGCGAACAGCACCGGTTACGGCGTCATTGCAGCTTGCGAAGACCAGGACGACTACGACCTGCGCAATCAATTCACCACCAACTTCCTCGGTACTCTGCATATCATCCAGCTGTCACTCCCCTATTTTCGCGCCCAAAACTCTGGGCGCTACCTCATATTTTCCTCTACGGCTGGATCTCTCGGCGTACCCGGACTTGGCCCGTATTGCGCGACAAAGTATGCTGTTGAGGGTCTCATCGAGTCCATGCTATACGAAGTCGACATTTTCAATATCAAAGCGACCCTAGTTGAACCCGGCCATGTTCGGCTGGATGAGCCCGACGACAATGTAATGGCCCCTAGCTATACCTCTGCTCCTACCTCAGGAGCAGGGCCTCCCAAACCGAAGCGGTACGGTCACTTTTCCGTAAAACCAGATCCAAGCGAGCCATATTCCAGTTTGACTAGTCCTGCACAGCACGCGCGGCGGATGGTACAGTGGCTAAATGACCGGCAGCCGGTGAGTGCCGTGAAAAGCGCTGAACTCATGTGGCAACTGGGTCATTGTAGCTACCCTCCGCTGCGCTTGGTCCTGGGTAGTTATGCTGTGGAAAGTATCCGAGACCGTATGAAGAGTATTACCGAAGAGGTATGTAAATGCCTCACCGTCTCATGAACTCACTGACACGTTGTAGATTGAGGATTGGAAACACCTTTCGTTCCCAGTCTCTATGCCTCCAGAAGATGAGGAGAGAAAGGATGATGCCAAAGAGGAACAAGACCAGGATGAAGAACAAGACCAGGAATGATGGGCTGAGCAATTCGCATGCTGATTCGATGTTGCTATTTTACCGTTGCTGTGCATGTCTTCTTGGTCTTTAAGAAAATAATATTGAAAGAAAATAATTTATGCCTGCAAATGTATCAGCCACTCAAGCTACCTCGACGAACTTGGAAACGCTCCACCTTATAGTGTCTCACAAAATTAATTTGTGGGATAGGTGCTACATCTCAGTAACAATGCATGTAGCACAAGACCAAAATACCGGAAGTGTTCATCACAATTGTCTCTTGTCCCGAACCGACTACAAGCGCCCCAAGCCATACCGCGAAAGATGCGTCCCTTGAAGCAAAAACAACCCCCACGCTAACCTCGCGTATCTACAACGCACGGCAGAGGCGTTACAACGTGCGCACAGATCAAGCATCAATGTGGGTCTCTCGCCCGTGCAAAGAAAAAATTCCCGCTCTTCCCCTCCTCACACCCAAAAGCAAAAAAGAAAAGAAAGTGTAATGCATCGGCCGGGAATCTACTCGTTTGTTAGTTGAATGTCCGAATTGAACGGTGTATTATTGCTGGGAAAATCTTACCGAACCCGGGGCTAGCCGAAGTTGACCTTTTCATCCACTGCAAGATGCGATGGAATTGAAAGATGGCAACGGCTAATTTTACCACTAAACCACCGATGCTGTTTTGTTCTGATGGTTTGTTGCACTGGAGCGGGTCCAATGGACCATGTGCTGGATCGATGACCGGTGGTGGGATTGTAAAGAAAATATTGCAAGTGAAACAACGGGACCGGCCCGTAGCGAGTGAGAACGATCCCCATTCTGGACCTGCAATTGGGCTAGCGTGGCTGGGGTGGTCGGCGTGAAGTTGATTTTTGGTACTACCTCATATGTGCTTGTTCGTCTTGGGCTATGTAGCTATTGACGACGTGTACACCGCTGCAGAGACCCTTTTTTTCCTGTCTATCGGGTACGGTGATGCTACCGTGTATTAGTGTTATAGAAATGGGGTTTTTTTTCTTAGATAGTTTTTTGTCTTGTAGTTGACTGTGCAGTCAAGTACTGATATGTCCGTTCAAACGGTACCAAAGGCAAAAATGTAAGGTTTACTCTATCAAAGGTGGCAATGTGTTTCGGTACATTGACGTGACCCCAATGCCTGCTCAGCAATATTACATGCATTAATATATCGGGTTTGAAAGCAGAGGGTCACGGAAGAACTCGGTTTCAGGCTATAAATGAATGAACCGGCTACATGTGTACAACCCACGTCTGCCACGCCGCCTATACTGCCGACCAGCCCTGGGGATTTGTCTACCAAACAACCAAGCCACTCTAGTAAAACATTTGTCATCCAGGTAATATCGATCAGCATGGTTTGTAGATCTGGAAATAGCCAAGGGCCATGTCGATGTGTTTGCATCGCTCTGTAATCCCGACCCACCTCATACCAAGAACATGGGGTCCTACAGCTTGCGTTAGCCCATTTTCCACGATTCAGTCTTGGGATACCACGATGATCAGATTTTGGTTTACCTTTGGGAAGCGTGAAATAACCAACACTACCCCCGTGGTTGTTGATACAATTATCCACAGATCCGCAATCGAAGTTGTCAAGGGGACCTGTTCCGTACGTCGTTCCAATCACTTCTCCATCGATAGTTACCTCATAGTGTTGGCACCTTTTCTTCGCATCAGCTACCACTAAGATAGTGTCCTCTGGATAATTGATATCTTTTGTCTTCATCTCTGAGGGTTCGTATGAATTCTTTTCGTGACGTAGCTCCAAGCGTTGCCAGCTTTCAATGATTTCTGTAGTGCATGGCTTATCATCAAGTTGTACTGGTGGTTCAACTGGTGGAGGCGCAGGTGGAGGCGCGGGGTCGACGACGGGAGGACGGGACTGGTTGAATGTCATTCCGTCACTACAAGTGCAAGAGCAGGCCTCTGGAACCGGATCTTCACAAGTTAGAGTAGGTACATGACCTGAGATCATGTGTTAGTGAAGAAACTCGCTCATCTGATAGTGAAAACGCACCGCTCTGGCATGTCACCATGCTGCCAGAAACCATGCTACCAGGGAACATGTCCATTCCAAACTGTGCATGGACAATTTGGCCGGTGATGGTGGCAATGATAGCTATGGAAGCACGCATGTTGTCGGTTTCTTGGGATGGAAGATAGATATGATAGTCGATATAGAATGAGTTTGCAGAGTTTATTTCAAGGAGAAGTTCTAATCTATATACCTTGCGGAAATCGCTCAAGTCACTTGCGTCCCTGTACTCTTGGTGGTGGAAAAAGAACAGTGAGCTACGCAAGTAGTCAATGTTACACCGACTGAATCCCACAAGCCAAGCAACACACACCGATGTGAATAGACAGATGTTCATGGCTGCATGCCCTTCAGTTAAGACAGAGGCTCTTGACAATATGGACAGAAGATATGTCCAGGAAATATCTACATATCTACTCAGCGGTCACTTCGTTGGCTGGCAAATAGTTCCGAATGTTCCGGTTTGTTATCAGAGCAGCCAAGTGATTTGCATTGGCCCGAACGCGAAGGATTTGGTCACAAGCAGTCATTTTTGTAAAAAGTATAAGTACTCAGTACGCAACGTCGAGGTCATAAGCAACCATTCCGCCCATTGGCAAAAACAGGCATAGAATAGGATCAACGTTTTGAAAAAGCAGTAAGACTCGACTCGACTAGCGCCGGAACCCCGCAAATATCCCGTATATATCCGGATCGACAAGACACAAACACAAATAAACAAAGGTTTAGACTTCTTTTTTAGCGGTACATGCACCTGTAAGAGATCATACGCAGGTGGTGCTGTGCTGCGAGCATGAACTCTAGATAGCCAGGCAATGCGCTCGAACAGAGCAAGGCACCATATTCTGGATCAAAAAAACCAAGCGTAAGTTAGTCAATAGCAAGGTGCCAGATCTTTAGGAATGAACAATATATAAAGCATGTCTGTGAAGCTCATTGTACTTACCCCATCACTTCACACTACATCTTCCTGTTCCCACATCCATCACTTCACAGTTCATCCTCTTGTTCTTGAATTCATTATCTATACAGATACCATGAGGACTTCTTTGGTATTTCTCGTTTCGGCCCTTTCTGCAGGTGTTTGCTCCCTCGACACCCAACAAGTGCTCGGGACCTCGTACCAGTGCCAGAACGGTAAGCAGACTCAAGGCTCAACGTTTCGCGAATCTTACAAAAAATCTAGGTGCAACACCTGCAGCTACGTGTACTGATCCATCGAACGTACCCACATGCGCCTGCTCCTGCTCCAACGGTGTCACGTACAATGAGCCACTCTCTGCCCATACCTCCAGAAATTCCAGCCCCTTTCCCGACACTTGCCAGGCTGAAAAGGGCGAATGTCTCGATCGCGAAAAATCACTCACCGCCCAAGTTACCGAGGTTCAAGAGAAGCACACAGAGTGCGAGGCAACATCCCTAGCCGACCGTCAAAAGGCGGAACTGGATGCCTTGCAACAAGATCAGAACTGCAAACTGGAGTTGAGCAACAAGGATGTGGAGATCTCTCAATGCAAGCGACAGTCGACCGACGACGTAAATGCTGCAAACAGTGCTTGCAAGGTACATTTGAGCAGCAAGGATATAGAGATCACTCAATGCAAGCAAAAGTCGACCATCGACCTCAATGCTGCCAACAGTTCTTGTAAGGCCAAAGAAGATGCACTCAACACAAGGTTATCCAACTACAAGAAGAAGAATTATCGCTACCTGGGCTGCTACACCGACAGTGCCAACCGAGTTATTTCCGGGAAAGAGACAATCGATGTTAGGATGACGCCTCAGATGTGCGCCGCCATCTGTGAGAACTCTACTTTCTTTGGTCTCGAGTACAACAGATACTGTTATTGTGGCACTGGTATCATGAACAACCATAAGTTGGTCTCTGGAGATCAATGCGATCGCAAATGCCAAGGTGACAATGGTCAGATCTGTGGAGGTACCTGGAGGGCATCTGTTTATGCAAGGACGGAATAGAGTAGGCTAGATGGCCTGCACAGAACAGCGAGAACTACAGTACATGGTAGAGAGGGCCGGGGGGACCGAGGGACCGAAGTAGGATTGATTTGGTGACATGAGCTAGAATAAGAAGCAAAGTAGACAATAGCATCGTAGTTGGTAATAAAATATGGTGTACCGACTTATCCTCCAATGTGAAATCCCTTCGTTTCAGCGACAGCTACATGACAGCAATATTGAGAGTTACAAGCCAAACTGACATACATCCCGCCAAAAATATGTCAGAGCTCCAAAGCAAGGGAGAGAGAACGGAGCGTAGCCCAACAGCCTAATCTCAGTCGGTTCCTGACACTCTTACACCTTACACCGCAAATGAGACCGAATCAAAACAATTCACACGACCTAGTGTGACACTAAGCATCATAGAAGAAAGCAAACGCAACTAGGCCCATCACAATGTCTCCATAACAATACAAGACCAATCTATCTTGCTGCCTCGATCCACAGTCGTCATTGATACTTGATAGCGCCAATCTCGCACCCCTAACCATTCCCATACCCAAAACAGATAAAATGCTCCAAGATCCCCAACCCCAGTACTTGCAAGACCGCACATCTCAAACCATTCCAAATAGCACTTTCCCACTCCAGTAACCCCAATATACCAGTCTCACAGTCTAAAAGAAAACCCCTTTGTAGGTCAACTTTGCTAATCTGCGCGACGCGTACCTCCCATACATCACACAACAAGGCCCGCAATCCAATCTACCAACATTCAAAAAAAAGTTTTATGGGAGAGAGAGACAACGCCTGAATTTCTTTTTTTCTCTCCCCAAGCTAAAGTACCCCCCTTTCTTCAAGAAAAGAGAACTCTGCTCTATTCTCGCTCTGTGATCAGAGTTCCATACCGAGAGAGAGAAAGTCGAGGACAAAGATGTATGAGCTGCTACCCAAGAATCGATTGCATGTATTACATACAAAGAAACTCACGCTCTCGCTCTCTCTCTCTTTCTACCGGCATTTCCCCAATAAGCACCAAGCAGCGAAAAGACGTTGCGGTTATGAAAATCACGATATAAACTCGATAAACAGTATAAGTGCAATGAATACGATTGGGTGTTAGGAAGGATAAGTGAAGAAAGGCTGAAGCAAGTTGGTACTATGACCAAGTCCAAACGACACATGTCGAAAACGACTGATAGTAAACACACTTTATAGTACGTTGAACAATCCCCAAGAGGTCAACAGACCGAAAACTACAAATACCATAAAGAATATCTTCATTATCCATATGCAGTAAACATGCCACGTAGCAGCCAGGTACATTAAAACCCCGTCTACACACCCTAATCCCTATCCCCCAGCAACCCAAGTTGCTAAGAAAAGGAAAAAAAAACAAGACACTCCGAACCAAACCCACCCATTACTCCAGCGTTAGAAAAACATAGACCGCCCAAAATAAACCCCATTACCTATCTCCTCCCCCCATTAAGCAACCGCGCCTCACTATCTCCATCCCCCTCCTCATCAAACTCACTAAGCTCAAACTCCTGAACCCCCCTCGCACTCTCCTCATCCCCCTTAACCTTCCCCCAGCCCTTCTCATCCGCCGGGTTCGGAAACGGGGTAGCACAGAGCCGATTCCTGAGGGCAGGGTAATATCTCCTGTAGGTATAATGCGCTATGGCGAGACCAAGCAGAGACCCAACGGTGACGTCGTAAACGTCGTGTCTGTAGTCTTCGCAGCGGGAGATGGCGATGAGGGCTGCGCCGAGGAGGGGCGCAAGAGCGAGGAGGACGCGAGCGAGGTCTGCGCGGGGACGGTAGACGTGGCATTGGCCTGCGAGGAAGAGGGAGAGGTAGCCGAGGCCGCTGAAGGCGAAGCTACTATGGCCGCTTGGGAAACTGCGCCAGCCGTCGTGAAGAGTATGGTGGTCTGTTTCGGTGCAGACTTTGTACGTGACGAGTTGGTGGGCGGGGGTGCCAGGCGCGGGTTTGCAGCGGGCGATGAGGTCGGGGCGGGGGCGGCCGACGGCGTTCTTGATTACGTCGGTGATGAAGCTGGTGAGGATGAGGCTGATGATTAGACCGAGGATGGTGACGTGGGCTTTGTGGGAGCCCGGGCGGAAAAGAAGGGCCCAGGCGACGAGGAGGCCGAGGGGAACGGCGGCGGAGAAGATGAGTAGCCAACCGACTGATACGCGCTCGATTTCTGCGTGGGGATATCCAATGGCGAGGTTATCGAGGAAGAACATGCGATGAAAGGGTTCGGCGAGGAATTGGATCTGTATGTCGAATATGAATACATTTCTCTAAAGCCTGTCTCGAGTCTTCTTCTTCTTCTTCTTCTTCTTCTTCTTC